>NW_019231398.1:7054-50831 GCF_002742605.1 Olea europaea var. sylvestris
TCTATTATGCATAAGATGCTATTTATAAATATAGAGTCTATTTATGACCCATCTACAGGAAAGATAACCACAATCAAGATTCACAGACAATGTTCTCTCTTCCAAATAAAGCTAGACAAAAGTCATCAAAGTTAGGACATAAAAACAATTAATCTATATGATGAATAATTAGCCATGCGGAGGTATTGTTTAAGTTTATTTTTGCAAATAAAAAATAAGGTGTTACTATCTAGTACTTCTATTTAGTCAGCTGTTAAGGTTGTTACACGGGGAAACTTCAAGTCGAAGCAAAAAAAGTCAAATTGATGGGGGATGTTATGTCTTTATTTACTTTCCAAATGATTTGAGGAACTGTAAGCTGAAAACTTGCAACTTGAACAAAAGATTGCACAAAAAACAAATTTAACACTCGCAGAAATCGTAAATGAGAGAGATTTCCAAGCTCTGGTGCTAATACTCCTTCCAAGTAACATCCATTGAGATCCCTATACAAAGAACAAAAATATATAAATCAAGAATATACCTTTTGTACATCAAAGTAATAATGTTTTTCGGCATCAGTAGGTCTATAATTCAAGAATAAGACCACTAAGGACCAAGAAAAAATTAGAAGAACAAATTTTCAGAAATGGAATATGTTTGGTTTGGACATAAAGTTTGTCTGGCATCAACTCTTCTACTTTTGGCTGAATTCTTCCAGTTTGTCAACGGTTGTTGTTTGTACAATTGAAATAAGATCCGAAAAATAGACATTTACAAATAGTTTATAAAAAGTTTTTAAACAAACCAAGATAGAAAAGGGAAACTTACAAAATTATCTTCGACTCGTGCAAACTTCGTTGCCTTTATACAGATACAGAGTCTCTGTATATCTTCCTATTTATTTGCCTGAAAATTTCTCAATTCTTGCTCCGAAATTTTCTCAGAAAATCTCCGGAAAATGATGTTCAAAGCACTCCTTGCAGAAGAAAAACAAAAGGGTATTCTGAAAATTCGATTTTGTCGACTATAGTTGAGATTTGTGGAGAATTTTATCAAGCATTTGCTGAAAATTTTATCAGATCATCGAATAATTGAGAGAAAACGAAGTCACCGAAGGTTTGAATATATGGGTAACAGTGAAAAGCCACTTTCCTATTTCCCAGACCACTTGCCAAGCCAGATAGTGAACAGTAGAACCAGTTTAGGTGTGAAAACTAAGTCTCATAAATGAACAATGAAAGGCCCTATCCTCTCTTTTAATTAGTGTAGTGAAAAAAAAAAAAAAAAAAAAAAACCCCCGGGGGCCACTGGCAAAGGAAAAAAAAGCCTCCCGGGACACTTCTCCACTGGCAAAGGAAGGGTTCTCTCAAGGCTGGCAATTCAAAGGTCGTGGGTTCGATTCGTGGGGCTCTTGGAAGGCAAGGCGAAACATGGGTTGACTCAATAAGCACTTTGGCAGTTCAGTTGGAGAGACGCTCGGACCCTGTCAGTAGGAGGCACATCCCGCGGTTTAATTGGTCTGTGTGAAGAGGGGTCGGATCACAGACCCAAGAAATAGTCGTCGAAGGCGGACACCTTGATAAAAAATAAAAAAAGTAGTGATATTGTAACTTGCATATTGATGATATGATTGTAGGGGTTAAATTTATCATTATAAAATGGAGGGGTTTTTATTGAAATCGATAACATGAAAAATCATAATTTGAAAAAATAACTATACCTATATTTCATAATATTTTCCTATATTTTGACAATTCGATAAATGCTCATTTTTTTATTTCTCTCTATGGTCGTGTCCATAAAAAGAGAACCAGTTGTAAGCCTTGTGAATTTTATCTTGAAATTATGTAGTGCCGAAAGTACCTACACTAAGAGAGACAACAAGACTTTAGGACAATGTCTTTGACGTGACTTTCAAAGTTTGCTTTCTATATCTTTCTCTATTTTACGTTACATTATTGTTGAATTGTATTTATTATTTTATATGTTAATTGATAATCAATCTACACACAAATCATCCATTTTTTCCCAACATTTAATATATTAATGATGCGGTATCAACCGTCATTCAACCAAAGAAAAAAAATAAAAATAAATGTTGGATTTAGCATTTTGAAAAGCTAAAATAATATAATCGACCAATTCCATTCAATAGCTTAACCCCCATTTGTATGTAAATTTATAAATCATTTATAAATTCATTCAAAATCAAACTTTAATTTCAATATTCACATGTTCATAATAAGTTGAAACCACTACTATTTCTATTACTATTCTTGGAAAAAATGTTTGATATTTTGCAATGCAAGCAACTGAACAAGATGAAATGAGATAAAATATTTGTCTCATCTTTTTCAAGCTTGTTCAATGTAACGTAAAAACAAGCCTTTAGTTATTTCCAATTAATTTGATGCTAGCATTTCACAATTTGAATAATTTCCTCTCAAAGCAAATTAGAGCAGAAAGAAAAAATAAAAAATAAATAGCGGGGCATTAGTGAGGGAATCCCTTTTTTCTGTCCATTTTCCTATTCTGAAATTGGAATATAATTTTCTAAAATTATGTGGTACATATTAATGCCTCTTAGATAAACCTAAGCATAGTTTTATCTTTAGACCGTGTTAGATGAACAGGGCCATATCGGCCCTGTTCTTCTTGGATGATGGGGATGGCAAGCCGCCGCCTTACCCCTTTTTTTATTTTTTGGGACAACATTACTCTCTTCTCGATAATCACAATTATAACATTTTTCTTGCTGGCCCCTACAACGCCGCCTTGCCCCTTTTTTATTTTTTGGAACAACATTACTCTCTTCTCGATAATCACAATTATATCATTTTTCTTGCTGGCCCCTGCAATTATATTCATGGAAGGAATTAAGTTTACCCCTACTTTCATTGAAACTACTGTAAGTAAATCTCAGGAGTGAAAATACTTATAATTCATTTTCGTTATGACTTTAATGATGAGCATATTTCATATGCTTGATCAAAATAAGAAACAATAAAAAGGTAGAAATTGATTATCATATTATTTTCTTTACAGGGTTTGAACATCAAACAGATTTACACTAGATCCTTTGTTACTGTTCTCTGCTTACATGCATATCAACAAGTAAGTTGTATCGTCAGTTGGGAGGACTTTTGGACCTTGACTATTTTGGAGTACAACCCGCGATTTACTTGGTCTGCGTGAAAAGGGGCGCGGATCGTAGGCCCCAAGATTAGTCGCTGTAAGATAGACACCTGAGTATCAAAATAAAAATAATAATAATAATAAAGTAAGTTGTATAGATTCTCAATTAGTGCTAAAGCAATGATAATATTGTCGTGTGTATTATTAATCTGAATGCTTGAACCTCCAAAGCAAAATGCAAAATAGTACATATTTGCTATCATTTTCATAATGAAAATGGTCTCTGCCATCTTCAAAATGGATTTTTAATGTGTGAATTGTCCAAAAATAATATTATTTTTAATTTTTTTTTCTCTTTACGGGCAGGCGCCGTCCCACCAACCTGTCGGGACGAATTTTTTTGACCCCATTTTGGGCGGGAAGGAGCGGGCAGAATTTTTTGCCATCACTAGATGATGCGGCACCCCACCTCCTTGGGGGGAGGGCACATCGCCCCCTAGCACCTTTATCTTTTTTTCTTATGAAATCCTTCTAGTCAAGAATCAAATCCTGTCATCAAATTTATGAATACGTAAAATACAAATTCATTTTTCCGTTTTTTTTTTCTTTTTTTTTCTTTTTTTTTTTTTGAACAGCATACATATAAGGAGTAACCGGCAACCAAACTCAATACCACATCATATGATGATGAAGAGCATAAGAAGCACATACAGATTATAGAATTCAATCATCAATTTATTTAATTATATTTTCATCAGCATACGTATAAGGAGGAACCGGCACCCAATCTCAATGTCACATCACACGATGACGTGAAGTATAACGAGAGCTCACTCAATAGTTTAATCTTGAACTCCTAGTCTTCACCACGGCTTAAATTTTTTGTACTGCAGTTTTGTTGGTCGGAAGTCGTACGTTTTTTATATTCACATGGAACAAAATACTCCCGTGTGTGGTGCTCATTCCATTTAACTGACAAGATTATAAATCCATAAAATTTAGCATAGTTTCCTCATTAATCATAAAAGAATCTGATACCAAATACACGACAATGAAGTTCAAGAAAGATAAAATAAGTTCACGATCATTTTGCAGTACATTCACAACGATGTTTCAGCTTTAACAAAATGACTCGAAGAGAAGGGGATGGCCGAGAGGAAACATAGCCAGCAGAATAACTAGTCTTAGAACCCCTACGATTTGAGTGAACAAAAGACTAAATTCAAGTTGATATGCAAGCAAGTTAAAAGAAATGAAAACTAAATCACAAAGAGACAGCATGCAGAAGAAATTCAATCATCCTCCATATCGATTCTAAGTTTCATAATTTCTCCTGGAGAATTTTGGGGGTCTCGATTTTTCCAGTACGGTAACTTCCATATGTTCCGGACACTTATAATATGTTTCTAAGCCTTTCCCGATGCCAAAAATTCCGACATGACGATACTTGCGACTTTACAAGAGTCCAAACAAGTGACTAAACAGGAGAGAATATGCAGTGAAGAACAATCCAACACTTAGCCAATACAGTAGCATAATCAGATGCAAGAGTATAACTTAGCTTGGTAGCAACTACTTATACTAATTATATGCAGGCAAACGCGCTCATCGGTATCAAAACGAGGCATTCCTGTCAAACTACCAGAAAGACAGAGTATAATGAAAAAATACAGCTTACAAAATGCAACTTTACGGCTGGATCATTTGGAGAGAGCAGAAGTCAACTTCTCCTTCAATTGTTCAGCAGTATCACCCAAAGTTTCAAGAGAGAAAGTATGAACCACCTGACCAGTGTCGGATATGGAAACATTCGATTCTTGGACGACAGCTTGATGCTCCCTCAGTGTCTTTACAACACGAGATACCGGGTGAGAATCTAAGGGGAATTTCACTCGTACAATTGCATCATTGTGCCTTTCATAGAAATCCATTTCAGGGATATCATCATTCTTTTGCATATTACTCACCATCTCTTTCTCAGCTTCCAAGATTCTTATCTTTGTCTGAAGATCTGTGATATAGGCAATCGCATCACCAAGTAGAGACGCCTTGTCCATCTTTGAGATATTTGGCACCACAGCTCTTAATGCGTAAAAACGCTGATTAAGCTTCTCACGTCTCTGTCTTTCCGCTTCCACGTGATTCAGTGGTTCTTCCCTCCCATTGGCGGGCTTCCTGCCTCTCTTTCTAGGCTTTCGGTCATCACCAAGAAGTAAAGAATCCTCAATAGTTTGATCCATACTAGAAACCATATCTTGGGCATTTGATCCCCTGACAATAATCTGGTTCATCTGCGGAAACAGTTTTGCTTCACCTTCATCACTGTGGTGCCCATTTGACGAGTTCCCATAAACTCGAGCACTGCCTATTTGTACATCGTACGGTTCTGAAGAAAAACCAGAATCATCTTCCATCTTCGGTGAAAAATTTATGCTGATAGGACCTGATTTGGAACCCCCAAGACTGAGTTCTTGCCCGAATATTTTGGGATTAACTTTTGGCTGAATTGAGTTTGGTTTGCAGACTATAGATTTTGCCAACTTAATGACATTCTGGTCCTCGGGAATCGAGTTAATGGAACCAATCTCCACAACTCCTGATTTCAATGGAATAAACGCCACCGTCTCCAAATGAGCAGATTTTGCTAAATATGATCTCGACTGATAGTGTTCTAAACAGCTTTTCACATCAGAAACCCAAATTGATCTGCCAGAATTAAATGACTGGGAAGGAATTGAGGGCTTATCGAAGGGAAATGCAAAGTACATCGACGTGAGATAAAACATCTCAACATCAGAAACCCGATCCAACTTAGCAACCATCTTATCATTATTCGATCGCCCAAAACACGCGAGAATCTTCAGAAGCACTAGTTTTTTCCGGTCTCCTTCAGCTGTTTTTTGACTATCAGATGAAATTCCATCTTTATCCTCACCTTCCTTTGATTCTTTAAGATGCCCATCCCCCCATATCAAGGCTGATTTACAAGATTTCGATTTTGCTACTTTCCAATAGATGGCATAAGTCCAATCTGACCCTTCAACAATCTTGCACAGACCCTGAAGGACTCCCAGATCTCCACTCAAGCCAGTGAACTCTGACAACACATTATTTGAAGCCGACCACACAAAGTATTCGGTGGCTTCGCTGCCTAAAACACCTTCCACCATAGATTTATCCTCTTCATTTAACCAAAACTTATCCGCCATCTTTCAACACTTCGCAAAATCAGTGCCCTCAAGAACGGTGCAACAGAATTCAATTTTCAGAAATTGACTAGAGAGACTAAAATCTCACACAATCCTCAAATTTTACAACCTAATTCAGAAGTCAGAAGTACTTGGTTTTTCCCCCAAAATGAAAAAATACACCCAGAATCTTAAAAAAGTTACAATTGAGGTTCTTTCTAAAAGACCACTTGTATCAATAAAGTCCCTAGATTTTAAACTTCAAATCTTAGAATCTGGAAACCTCAAGTTACCTACAAAAATAACTTGTTGAAAACCTCAAAACTGAGAATTCAACCCAAAAAAGTGAAATCCTAATTTTTTTTCCCCGACGGAAACCCAAAATCAAGAATTTTTATTCAGGGAAACAAGGGTGCCTAAAAAAACTTACGAACACAGGTCACACAAAAGAACCCTATAAAATCTTGAACTTCAAAAACTTACTTCACTTTTAAATCAAGCATTTGAGGAATCTCTCGAAAAAATTAAACCTTAAAATTGTCGAGTCTTGAACTAACCACAATTGCTCAAGTTACACCCTCTCAGAAAAGAAAAAGGGCAAAAAAAAAACAATTCCTAGATTCTTCTGCTGCATTTCACCAAAAAAAGAACAGCTTCAAGTTTTATTTTGGAGGGAAAAATTCAAGAATATGAGGAATACTCAGGATTAAGGATTCAAAGCATGTTTCATTAAGATTTATAGAGCAAACTACCTGAAACGAAAGATGGATACGTGGATCTGTTGCATGTTATACGTGAAGTCGCTCGTGGTTCATGTGAGTTCAACCACTTTGGATCTGAAACACACCATTTTGGTTGCCGTCTATTTTTGTTTTGCTTATATAAGTGACAAAAATAAATGTTTTTTTCTTTTTCTTTTGGATATTGAACCCACTCGTGATAAAGAATAAAACCAGACATGTATCAATCGTGCTACACTTACAGAAAGAGGATCTCACAGGGCGTCAATAGAATGATGTGGCATTATTGTAGAATAAATAAATAAACAATTCCTGCCCAAAATAAATGCAATCATTCCTGATTCGTAATCTCCCTTCTCCTCCTAAAGCCCTAGAAATCACGCGAAGAAAATGTCGATCGAACTCTGTTCGGCGCCTCCATCCACAACGCCATAGTGTTATACAAACCCAAATCGAACGCCCCTCATGCTTCCCCTGCTCTCCAATTGTAACTCCCCGAAATCTTAACCGCTCGAAGCCGTTGCCTAGGTCAAAACCATCGCAGTCGACATCCGACCATCATCTTCGTCCACATACGCTACACTCATCTCTAGCTTAGTACGTCTCCATCGTCCAAAATCGCTGTCCTCAGAACGACCTCCGAGCAACGACACACAGAAGGTGTGTTTGAGATTGCACTTGCACCTTTCTTCTTGCTACATATGGAATCATCTTATAATTACATGGAAATTATACAGTTAGAACAAGTGACATTGTTCTTCATCTTGAACTGATTATCAATGTTGTTTCTGAATTGGGAAAGTTTCTATAATAATATAGAGTAATTTGCCTCCGGAAGTGGCGTTCATATAACCAAAAAATGCTTCCTACGAACTGCATTTCATAATGTGAAATGTTTTGCTCGAAAATCGCCGATTTTGCTGAAATATGTGGTCTGCGGTGTATGTTAAGCTTGCAGTGTAACGATTTATATAGTTGTCTGCATATTAGTTTGTGTAGTAATGACATTGAATTTGTTTTTTTGATTTGTCGGGTAGGATGGGAGGATGGAATGTTGGCATTTGTCACAGTTGTAGAAGCACGAAGCACTCCTTTATTGATTGCCGAGTAAAATGACAATGTCCATGGTGCGCACTCGGATTGGAGATGTGTTTTGAGGTTGAAAGGACGACTAGTAATAAAGGGCGATTATTCAGAACCTGTAGTAGTAAGTGTGGATATTTTGATTGGGTCGTCAATGAAGAAGGAAGTGGAGAATCGAGTACTATTAATGAGGCATTTCATCCTCCGGCTATCGAAGAAGTCGATGACTTGCCAAGCATGTTCGACAGTTTGGCTCGAATAGCTGAAAAACGAGATATTGAGATCTCATTGAACGTGACATTTCGTAAGGGAAAGCGAAGCGAGGACATGAATGGCAAAAGAGAAGCCCACGATTGATGTTTATCATATAGCCAGTTTTCGAAGTTTCTGATACAATGGTTTCTTTCCTGTTGGATAAATGTTGTCCAATATGATCCTTTAATGACATGGTGAAAATATGTTTTGTAGAGATAACTCATACTTTGGCTATATTGTGTTGGCATTATGATGTTTTGTAGTTCAATTGTTGGTAGTCTATGGAATCTGTGGTGTAGCAGTAGGATTTTCTTCTTTGTGGAAAGTATGACTTGTAGGTTATCCTGGTTGGTGAATGCAATCCTTGTTTATTAATGTTATGGTTTTTGGATTTGCTCGGAATTTATTAATATTATGGTTTTTGTCTTGGTTGGTGACCTTGTATATCTTGCAATCTCATCCAACAAACAAATGAATGGCCAATGGAAGATAAAGATTTTATTACTCATAATAATGTCCGAGTCCAAAATACTATGGAGAACACAAACTTAAAATACACAGGATGACAACAAATGGTAATAACATAGCAGAGGCTGATCATAGGGGAAGGCAGAAGACTGTTCAACCACTACAAAATACTACTCCAATCTTGTGGGAAAACCCCTGTTCGACCAATACAACATTCATTTGTTATGTCTTCCTCCAGGATTTCACTTGTCATACGAGCGTCTGTCATTGTTCTAATCATACAACAGAGGCCGATCATAGGGGAGGGTAGAAGACTGATTTGCAACTTGTGAAGCTCCTTGGGAAGAATTTGCGGCAATGACCTGATAAAAAAGACAGTGACAAGAAATTAGCCCCATGTGAACCCCACCAAAATAGTACACAGATAAATCTTGTATGTTCAAACACACTTCATTAATAAATTAATGAAAAGGAAATCACAGAATCGGACATATTAGCTACAACGTGGATAACCTTCTCTCAAAGAGTACAAGAAAAAAAGACTTGAAAGACAAGGCGGCTCCATTTTTCTCTAGTTTATGATCATGTTAAGTGCTGCCAACAATTCAAATCTTAAACAGCACTTGACCGTTCATAAGCAAAATTATTCAGATTTGAGTATTGGGAAATATAAATTTTAAAGAATTGGCCTCAAAATTGTAGAATAACAGCAAGGCCTTCAGACCATTCCTCGCAGTGGATGATGTTCCTCATACAATGGATTGGTTTCCTTCCCTTTCACTAACCTCAAACAAATACATAATTGAAATGCTATCTTAGAGGACAGTTTAAATAAATAAATGTGTTTCAAGCTCTTACAATTATTAAATCATAATTCTTTTCCATCACAATTTCTAAATCGCATACTTTACAAATATTACTTCTAAACAGTATCCTCTACCACTAAAGGCACTAAACAATACATGGGCACAATCAAGAGTGCCAGGCCACAAGTCTAATTTAAAAATCGTTAAACCAAAACCACCCTTTTAAGCTTAAAATCAAGGACCCCTTCAACAAAAGCTAAAAATTTAGACTCCATATTTTGCTTACATGTTACACAACTAGCTGTGGCTAATCTGCTGGATGTCCATATTTCAATTTCATAATCATAGACTAGAAAATAACATTTTGGTGTAAGTAAAAAAACCAGAACACAAAAAGGATACAAAATGAAAAGTCTATCAGAAAATGCTAAAATATGCGCCATTTTAGTCGTGGCTGGGGGGTCGAACAGGTGATTTTTCTTTCAAATACAAGTTACTTTGAGTAACCTTTTTTTTCCCCAAACAAGTTTTTGATGCATAACTTTTTATTACTTTAAAAGATTACTTCTTTTATTACTTATTTGCTAATAAGGGAACTCATGATTAGACTTGTATAACTTCTATATTCCTATAAATTAGAAATATAGAAGTCTTGTTTATAAGGTTACAAATAAACGATTTATATTAACTAAACAAGGCCAAAATTATAAAAATAATATAAGAGAATCGGAAAAACATGCCAAGAATAAGAAAGGTCCTGTTCTTTTCAAGCTTTAGAAATTGTAATATCGAGGAAAATAAAAGAGAAAAAGTAGCAGACAGGGGTCCCTATTCTTAGGGGAAATTAACAGAAATGAAATGTACAAAGGTTGAAGGACCAAAAACAAGAGTTGAAACAAGACACAATCTGTCGATGGAGTTGTCTGTTTGATTCATCACTAATTGAGACATATGATGCCAAACATCCAAAGTTTGAGAATTTGTGTGCATTCATCTACTTATGAAATTTATCCTAATTGCTTTTCATATTGAGTAAGCATGCATATCTTTTTGGGCTCTGAAAAATTGCCGAATGGTGAACATTAGGAGATAATTAATTGATAAACTTTAAAAGAAATGAAAAATTACATTCTCAAGAAACGAACAAGAAGTAAAACTTTCACCTGATCGGAATTTAACCCAACTTCACCCATTCCGATAAATGTAGCACCTTGCTGCGGAAAAGGTGGTGGAGCAAAGTACGGACCCGAGGATTGAAATTGAATTGTGGCATTAGTCGACGAGGGGGGATCAAAGTAGACGAAGGTAGTTGTTGGGTAAACATTTGGCTCATGGAATCCCCCTACATCAAATAAGAACGTAAACGCACATTCATCAACTTAAAACTAGGAAAAATCCATAAACATACCAACAATAGCTAGGAATATGAGAATGGTGTTGGTTGCAAACATTGAAGTTCTGGAGTGATATGCACAACCGGTGCAGCGGCTTCCACGGGAAAATGACTATCATTTGGTCTCTTCCCTTTGCATTTAGTCGAAGCAATCTACATATAAATCGAACATTAAATGATTTTGTAATTGAGATCCTTTATGATTAAAGGGTTTAGTACAATGACATACCTTCGCTTTTTTCAAAGTCGACTCCAACGAGCCCTTTTTTCGAAGTTTTCTTGGTGCCCCCTTCCTGTTCGATAATTTGGGATCTAATATGCTTGTGGTGGCGGTATTTTGTGAATCATTACTTTGGCTCGCTATGTGACTAGTAGCCTGCGAAATAACATTATTGCCACAACTAGAATTCAAAGACCGTAACTCTGCAGCTTGACATTTTATCCAATCCATAATCGCACGTCGTCAGCGCAAGCAAGGTCTGCCACCTCTACAAATGCCTGAACATGTCATCGTACCTCGTTTGTTCAGGAGTGCTAACCAGCCCAACGTACTTCACGGGAACCCTTGTATGTGTTCTACTGACATCACTTCGCCATCTCCGCACTATATACCTCTCTGGCATTTCTGTGATGTCATTACAGTCTAAGACGGTGATCGCACGCCTGCATATAATTCTTCGAAACTCAAACAAATGGCAGCTGCAAATAACTTCACATGTGTCGTTTCGATACGAGATATTGTATGTTTTCTTCTTCCTACCCCCAAGGCAGTTCACAAACTCCCGAACCTCGTAAGTCGTCCCAAAACACCCTTCTGTGACTGAAGTGACATCACAGTACATCTTTCTTGTGAACTCCTCTTGCACTTTCTTGAACTTCAAAATAGTGTAAGCAGACTGAAATCGCTTCTCCATTTCAAATGTTGTTGCTCACTCTCAATTTTGGATTCTTTGTTCTAATGCGAGTACCCAATGTTATGATTTTGCATGAAGCCTACATAATAAGCAAAAGAATTATGATTTTATAGAAAAACTGCATATAACAGCAATACAGTCAATTTTAAAACTAAATTACCATATTTTTCCTCAGAACCACACAAACAAGATAAATGTCGATATAGTTTGTACTTGTTTATATTGGGAATAGCACTTCCAAGATCAGTCACACAGTTTAGCATTTCCAAATAAAACCGTAATAATTGTTTGGGGAGAGTGGCACGCGTGAGCAAAATAAGAGTTGCCTTGCATATCTACCATCTGTGAAGCTGAAATTTCCAAGCGTTACTTGAATAACACTAATGTATATATAACTATTAGATGTATTCGTGGTGTGAAAATTTTCATTTTCATTAGAGGAAATTATTTTGATAACACTGTAGGTTTCACTTTCAGGAAGAAAATACATCTTCATATTTATCAATTGATTTTACTAGTAGCAAATATTGATTATAATTTGATCCTAATGCATGCTGCCACAAAAAAATGTTAATCCATTAAGGTTAACATAATTCAAATCAATTACCAGTTAATGTGAGAAGAAGGTCCAACCTGAATAGCAACTCCAGCAGATCAAAATCTACAGAAAGTTTATAATGCATTAATTTTTTAGACAACATTACTTAATATATATCTCCATTTTCGAATTCAAATTATTTTGTATGATTGATCCTAAAATATAAGGTGATAAGTAACAATATTAAAGGCTTTCACATATTGAAAATATGGAGCAGATCTACCACAGAGAGAACAAAGCTCTCACACAGGAGGACCATTAAAATTCAATTGGTGTTATAAATTAAGATTCCAAAAAATATACTTGTAAGCAGAGCAAGACGCCATAATTTAATTTTTGACCACCCACTTCTCAGACAATTTGATCTCTAACAAAACCTCAAGGTTGGCAATGTCCGCATTAATCAACATACGTTTTATACATTTCTAGGTAACACTAATTGGAAAGTTACACATAACAAATGCACACTATTACTAAAGTCTACCGCATCATTTCTCATCGTATATGATTCGCGGTTGGAAGACACTCCGAAATGGGACATTCACAATGTGGCTTCGGAACAAATTCCTACGCTGTTCGGTCGGAGAGGGAAACAATCTCTGCTAGGTTGGGCGTCGGGTCAGCTCACGCTGCAAGTGTTTCGACTGAAAATGTGAGCTTGTTTCGGAGAGGGAAACAATTTGCTGCAATGGGCGTCGGGTCAGCTCGCGCCGCAAGTGTTTCAGTCGAAAATGTGAGCTTCTTTTTGGGGAAATACAAATGGGCGTGGGGAAATCTCAAGCTGCAAGTGTTATAACCGAAAATGCGAGCTTCTATTTAGGGAAATACAAAGGAAAATGGAGTAGGGAATTTTTTCTTGTAGATGTATACGGCTTCTTTGCAAGCATTTTTCCATTTCTTTCGGGCTTCTATTCGGGGAAACAAAGTGGAAAATAGCAATGCGGGTGTTTTTGTTGAATTTTTTAGTGCCACCAGATTTCCCTCCCTTTTTCTACCCTTTTTTTCCACGTCAGCTATTTTCAAAATTCTATAAAGCTTCTGTAATAACATTTCTGGACACCTAGCATTATTGGACGTACATAGTTGATTTTGATAGGTAGTGCACAGGGCACTCACATGTGAGTGTGGATCCCACGTCAGCCCCATATAATTAAAAACTGCACAAAAAATACTGCCTCCTCTACTATGAGAGGCATGTAGAGCCTCTGTAAAAACTTTTTCTGGAAGTTTATAAATGGGGGCAAGTTTAGTCTAGGGATGGCAATGGGGTGAGTATGGGAAGATTTGGCCATTTCCACTCCCATTCCGTCGGGTATTTTTGTTATATTATCTCATACCCACACCCGATTAAAGCGGGACGGGGCGGGGCAAGTCTCTTGCCCCATTTATCGCGACATTTATTTTTTCTTTTTAATTTTTTAATTTTATTTTTTATGTCCTTAATTAGTAAATAGTATTACTTTTTTACCAATTTGTTAGAAACAACTTATTTTCTCTTTAAAAAGGATGATAAATCTATTATTTTTGTTTGATAAAAACTTAAATTTGAAATTAATATTAAATGGGACGGATAATGGAGCGGGGAAATGTTTCTCCTACCTATCCCATACACACTTCGGGACAATGACCCGCGCCCCATACCCATCCCATGTAGCCGGTTAGGCGAGTATTATGAATTCCATTCGGGGGCCCACGGGAATCGAGTTAAACGAGTTTTTTTGTTATCCCTACTTTTTTAACATTATTTCAACCACACATTTTTCAATAAAATAATATTACATGCAAATTCAAAAAAATTTCTGATTTTTTAACCACACATTTCTCATCAACGCACTGTTCAAAAATTCATTCTTATTAAAAGAATGGGCTCAAACAAGGGCTTAATTTGCTCGTACTCGTTTATAGAACAAGTCAAGTGCGAGACTATTTGTTCAATCAAGTTGTTGTTTGACTCGTCCCACTTA
The DNA here is from genome assembly GCF_002742605.1 of Olea europaea var. sylvestris. Lineage (NCBI taxonomy): Eukaryota > Viridiplantae > Streptophyta > Magnoliopsida > Lamiales > Oleaceae > Olea > Olea europaea. The sequence goes on from NW_019231398.1 coordinate 21,581, forward strand.
TTATAACTATAGACTAACGTCACAGTTATTGAAAACTTTTTTCAACCGATTGAAGTATTGAATATTTAATTTATTGTGCATTCGACATTATATTCAAATCGACATTCTCGTATTATATTGCCTATATAAATTGATGTTCTCGTTTTTGTTTCGTGATTATATAAATTGATATTACCGTTCTTGTTTTCTTTTCCCCTACTTGAAAAGATTCAATGAGTTTTTTTTTTTAATCAAATAAAATTTGCATTGTTTATATCGATCGAGTGTGACACTATATAATCGGGGCATGCTAAATTGCAAAAAATTTAGTTAAGTACTTGTTGATAGCCGTTCGGATGTCAAGTAATTTTCAAAAATATTCACTTAGTTTAATCATAAGTGAATTTCACCTACTATAGAGTAATTTTTTATTTTTATTTTTTTACATTAACTTCAAAATAAGTAGTTACCTTATTTCTAATTTTGATACAATTTTAAAATTTATTTTTCAAATAAACATGTTTAGACTTGAATTGTTTTTCTTGTTAGCATGAATAAAGATCAATTATTAATAGTAACTATAAATCAAACTCCAAATCACTTAATAATAATATTTCTCAATCTTTTTATTGTAGCTTGCTCAAACAAGAAGCATGAGAGTTTATTACAACATTGTTAACTGTAATGATCCATTAAATGCACCCTTCAGTAAGGATGGCAACAGAACGGGACGGGACGGGGATGGAGCAACTTTTTGCCCTGTTTAATTTTTTTATGTTTTTATTTTTTTATATTTTCAAAATTTTGAGTTATGTCATTATTAAAAAATAAAATACAAATTTAAAATGGATTTTAACGGGTGAATTGTTTTGAAATAAAATTATTTTTAATCTTTTTTTCTTTTTTCCCCTTCACGAGGGCGAGGCTTCCTCGCCCAACCCCTGCCCCATGCCCCGCGACGGGGCGCCCCGCCTTTCCCTGTCCCGCCAACCCGTTCGGGATGGGTTTTTTGCCATCACTACCCTCAAGCCACTACTCACGCCCCTGTCACAATTTATTCGTTATATGTTTGACATTATCTACCATATATAAAAAAGAAGGATTGAGAAAAAAAAACTTTTGAATATCAATTTTATCCTTATATATTTAGCTATATGTCAAATATACCTCCATTCCACACCCACTTTTAATTAACCCCGTTTGAGCCATATTAATATAAGAATAAAAATGAAAAATATAGTCATTACGGACCCCACACAAGAGATAAATTTTCAAATATGGTAGTTTGATGTGATAGATAATGGTCATATTTTTCATTTTAATGAGTAAATAATAGGAAACAAACAGGAGCTAAATGTTTATATCCAAAGCTAAATAGCTAATCATGATCATAACGTTAATTTTTCATATCGTTTCGTTTCCATTCGTTCAAATTGCAATTTTATCCACTTCAATCTCATGTACAATTCTTCTTCTTTCCTCTTTCTGATGATTCTGCCCCATGTTGCAATGGACACATTTGTCCTTGATATTTTTTTGGCCAACCAATAATAGTCTTATGTATTTACAAGCTAATTTGATCCATCCTCCTAATTTTCATTGATTTGGCCTATATTAGTAGATAATCACAATATCCTTAATTTCTTTTTAAGGACATTAATTCATACATTTTGGTTTATTTGGTTATATTATCTTATTAGTAGATAATAATTTTCTAACCCTTCGATCTTCCTAATTTATACAGCATGGAAACATGCTTTTTATAAACCAAAAGTTAATGAATTGCAATGTTCTTCTTTCCTCTCTCTCCGTTTAAGTATCAACTACTATACCAAGATGATGAATGAAGAAAAGCCACCAAAACGAATGTGATCTTTTAAACGAAGCTATTTTGGATCTTCTTTCTTTCAGAATGTGGGTTTCTTCTGGAAGTTCAAACCAAATTGCGAGTGTCCACAAGCACAATGCAAAACTAATTAGATATATAATTTGCAATCCAAGTGGTTGCATATTTGGATGTCCTCTTTTGTACATTTTTCTTTGTTAATTATAATGTTTTAGCAGACAAATATTGGGTAATTGGCACAAAACGTCCTTACCTTTCAAGTCTATTGTGGAAAACGTCCCTACCTTTCATTTTTTGGCATTTTTGCCCTCATTTCAACCTTTCTTTGCTCTGGACGTCCTTCCATTCATATTTCGTTAGTTTTTCCGTTAATTAAAGGGTAATTGGCACAAAACGTCCCTACCTTTCAAGTCTATTGTGGAAAACGTCCCTACCTTTCATTTTTTGGCATTTTTGCCCTCATTTCAACCTTTCTTTGCGCTAGACGTCATTCCATCCATATTCCGTCAGTTTTTCCGTTAATTAAATACAAAAATACTTTTTTTCTTTCCATAAACAAGGGTAAAATTGTCCTCACCCACTTCACCCCTTTTTCCCGCCATCAACTTAGTCCATAAGTAATAGTAGCAGCGACATGAATATGAAAATACTTTAAATGATTAAGTAAAATAAAGAAAAAATATCGTGAACACATTATATTTCACAATTCCACAACTACTGTTGTTGTCATCTTGTGTCACTGGAAAATTTTAGAAAGACATATTAAACGGGTAGTTAATTTATAATGAGTCAATTTAAAATGAGCCATTCATCTTCTCCATTGAGCCAAAAAGAGCCATTCACCATTTTGGCTCATTATAAATTGATTACCCATTTAATATGTTTTTCTAAATTTTTCCAGTGATACAAGATGACAGCAACAGTAATTGTGGAATTGTGAAATATAATGTGTTCACGATATTTTTTCTTTATTTTACTTAATCATTTAAAGTATTTTCAGATTCATGTTGCTCATACTGTTACTTATGGACTAAGTTGATGGCGGGAAAAAGGGGTGAAGTGGGTGAGGACAATTTTACCCTTGTTTATGGAAAGAAAAAGGTATTTTTGTATTTAATTAACGGAAAAACTGACGGAATATGGACGGAAGGACGTCCAGCGCAAAGAAAGGTTGAAATGAGGGCAAAAATGCCAAAAAATGAAAGGTAGGGACGTTTTCCACAATAGACTTGAAAGGTAGGGACGTTTTGTGCCAATTACCCGAATGTTTAACGGAAAAACTGACGGAATATGGACGGAAGGACGTCCAGCGCAAAGAAAGGTTGAAATGAGGGCAAAAATGCCAAAAAATGAAAGGTAGGAACGTTTTCCACAATAAACTTGAAAGGTAGGGACGTTTTGTGCCAATTACCTGACAAATATTCATCAAGCATAAGGATGGTTGGTTCTATGAGTAAATTAAAATATTTTAGTGCACTTGTTCAAATTTTTGGCGTGGCTCACTTATTTACATTATTTACTCTGCCAACAAAAATGACTTGCAAACATAGCTACAAGCCTACAACAAATATTACTATATAATTTCTTGATATTTTTTGCAATAAAAAGATTTTCCTTATAAGGGTTTTTTTAGTGAACTGACTACTTATGGCTTGGCCTTTTCTTCCGGGTATTTGTTATATGATTGGTGCTTGGAAGTAGTGATGGGATTAAGGGGTAAGGTTACGAAAGATACATCAGCTTTTTCATTCTCTTTTCTTATGTTTTAATCCCATTTTCCCTCTTTAATTATGTTTTTAACCATTTTTTCATTCTTTTTCTTCTGTTTTAATCCCATTTTCCTCCTTAAATTATGTCTTTAACTATTTTTTCATCTGTTTTAATCCGATTTTCCCCTTCATTTTTGTTATGTATTTAACTATTTTGTTTTCCTTTTAAAAAAACTATATATATGATACCTAACATTAAGAAAATGAAGGAGAAGAGATCCATATATTAATTAATTCATGTCCCCATTGATTTCATACTTAGTCCTGATAGAAGAAATGTCGAAAAATCATTAGTATATGACATGTAATGTGCTTTGTGAGATATAAAACTTTCCCTACAATATATGGTAAAGACTATTAATACATATGACATACCTCAACTTATTGATACATTTCGCAATGAACCCAATGAAAAAGAATTTTTAGATGAACTCTGTCGAAGTTCCAAATGTTGATATTCAAACAACATTAAAATTTAGAACAAAAACATGCTCGAAAGAATGAACCATTGTTTTTTTTTTTTTTTTTTTTAAATCGATGGACCTGATGATACAGAAAACACCTTTCTATGTCATGCTTTACTGGCAAAGGTTCAATATCAGAAGATGATAACACTTGCGACAACAACTTCAGGTATAGCAGCATCAATAATGCCAAGAGGTAGAATCGCCCATTCAAGATTCAATATTCCACTTCAGACTAATGAATCAACAATACAAAACTTATAATATGGGATGAAGCACCAATAACCAATACAAACACAATAGAAATAGTTGATATAACTTTAAGAGATATCTTGGATAGTTCAAAATCATTTGACGGAAAGATTTTTGTATTCGTTGGTTTAAAAGCAACAAGACAACAAATAATCAACTAGAGTTTGATTAGATCGTATCTTTAAGAGAAATTGAAAAAGCTGCAACTAAACCCTTATATGGGCTCCATTTTTCCAAAAAATGTATTTTTATTTTTTCGTCAAGTGCTACCAGTAGTTTCAAAAGCAACAAGATAGCAAATAATTAACCAAAGATTGGTTAGATCGTATCTTTAAGAAAAATTGAAAAAGCTGCAACTAAACCCTTATTTGGGCTCCATTTTTCCTAAAAAATGTATTTTTTCAAAACTTATTTTCAATCATACTATCCCATAAAACAATGTTACGGTAAATTTTAAAAAAAAAAAAAATCATATTCTTTAACCACATATTCTCTCAAAAATTCTTATCCCAAAAAATATTTTTCAATAAAAATAAAATAAAATTACTAGAGCCTAAACAGGGGCTAAATCAAAATATGTGAACTCAAAATGACAATCGATTTGCACAATCCTTGATCTAAATTGATAATGGAATATAACCTTATACAGAGGATGATTTTATCAACTTACCAAATGAAATAGTTACAACATGTGATGATGCTAAAACTTCGAAATGCAATGTTCCCTGGTTTAACATGAAATGCAACTTCTTTTGATTATGTGACACAATGTGAAATTCTTTCAATCAAAATGAGTATGTTAACTTTCTCAATGACAAATTAATTGGATTATTTTCTGGAGAAAGTGAAGAATTTGTCAACTTTAACGAAGTAATAAACCATACAAACCAATTTTACCAACATGACTTTCTAAATATATTGTTGTCAAATAGTATCACATCACATAAGTTAATCTAGAAACGAAATTGTTCAATGATGCTATTAAGGAATCTAGACCTACCTAACGGTCTTTGCAATGGAAAAAAAATGATTTATCATACTTTCAATAAACATATTATCTGTTGGACAATATGTTGGAAAATGAGTTTTTCTTCTGCACATCTCATTAACTCCAACAAATGATTAAGGACATCGATTCAAACTAAAGAGGAAACAATTTTCAATGTCTATGCTTTGCAGTGACCATTTAAAAGGCTCAATAACAAAAAGTGCCTACTGTTCGAATATACATTCGTGAACATGTATTCTTTAATGGAAACTATATGTCACACCATCTCTCCAAGTTTCAATAAAAACAATAAAAGTCCTGATAAAAGTAGAAAATAAAACGAAATAAAGACAAAAAAATATTATGTATAAAAAAGTGTTATTGTAATCAAAACATTACATTTCAGACTATTTAACTTCTTGACATTATGAGCCTGTTTGTGAGTGATTTTGAGAATTGATTTTTTGATCGTTAGGAGAAAAGTGGGGTCCACCTGTGAGAGAAGAAGTTAAATATGACGGCTGGAATAGTGAAATAACGGTCAAAAAATAATTTTTTTGGGTGAAAAAATCGTTCCCAAACAGGCCCTATATACAAAATTTCATAAAAAATAATTAATTAATTAATTCATATGTACTGTATTTTTTTTTTAATTTTAATTTTTCCCTTTAACAATATCAATTACTTCAATTACTTTCAAAAGCAGTATTAGTATTTCAAAAACATGATGCATATTATTCATCCGATATATAAAACATACTAGGCAGGTACTTATTTCTAGTATCTTAAAAAGGATTGAATATTAAAAAAAATTTCTATGAACACAATATTGTAGGGTTAGTACCATTCAATATCATGGAATATGCAATTAGAACTTGGCCAATATGAGGAACCCGAATCACGATCCCATTACCGTTTATTCAAACCCAAACACGACTGCATCGGACGTTTTTGGTCACCACAGTTCCATCCTTTAAAACAATTGATTCACATGCCGATGCTCTTTTTCTATCACCGTCGCGGCAGCCTCCCTTTTTGGTCCCACCAACTCCGGCCACGAATTCTTACCTGTAGTGAATTCATATCGATATTCAAAAATGTTAACTTTTAATACCACAATTTCGATTACTAGGCATGATCCATTTCAATCCAACTCACGAGAACCAATAATTTATATTATTCTTCTTAAAAAAACATAGATAGTCCCCATTGCGACCATTCAATATATATTAGTTCGAGATAATTCAAGAGTTTTATTTTTATTTTTTTTTAACTGATCTAACACTGGGATTCTCCTTCATGCAATATTAGTTAGCAATTTCTATAATAACATCACAGCCGAAATTTCTGAATGTAACTTTTCTGATATATATAGCACGCAAGCATGTGGGATTGAGATAATCAGTTTTTACTTCTTTTTAAGTTTTCATTTTCATTTTCATTTTCATTTTCCTTTATGTGTGTTTTATCAAACGGGCTTGATTTTCATTTTGATTTTTAGACGGTTAAAGTATATCCCTTCAATTACAATTTTTTTTCTTGTTTGTTTTTGTTTATTGAGGAGCAATCAAAGAGTTGAGTTATCAAGAGTGACTTGTGTTCCGATAATAATATCAGGGTGTAGCCATGTGATGTACGTTTGAAGTTATTTCTGAAAATTTCATAAACTGTAACTGCTATGGTTTAACCACACATTCTTCTCGAAAAATATGATTAACTATTACAAAACTTATTCTCAAAAACTCTATTATTAATCAAGCAAGCTCATAGAACTAATAAGTCAAAAAGAAGATATCAGAGTGCAGTTGCATTTTCACTTTTTTGAATACACTCTTCTGTATATTCGATGGTCTGCGTTAATAAGAGAACCAAGGAGCGAGCTTCCTATATAAGTTTGGCATCAAGATTGGTGCATATATTAAGGACGTGCAACTCCTTTACCTTAGTGGGAAGCAACCTTTACTTTAGAATAAAACACACCATCCACATATTTTATCAAGTCAACCTTCAAATACGCTCTCTTGCGTGTAATCACAAACAAATGTCTCAAAAAAAAAAAAAAAAAAAAAGAGTCGCATCCTTTTCATTAAATTAAGATGTGAAAGCGCTTTTATCTCATTTGCACAATGATTCTATGATACAATAATTGAAATATAAGAAACTCACAATCACATTGATAATTCACGTTATGTCTTGTATTAGAAAAATTCGAGTAACCTATATACTTTTATGGTTAAAATAAACACTTGTTATTACCACGCTCACTTTGATTAGGAAGCATAAAGATCAAACAAAGACTTCTTGATATCTTCCACTTACTTTATTGTTCACATATCTTTTGAATTGATTTAATTATTATTTGAATTCTTTGAGTTGACTAATCATAGAGAAAGTTGGAGCCAATATAAGTAAATACTTATCTTGATAATCTGATTCCCAAAGAAGTTGCAAATTATATCATGTGTCAATCATTTTCTCATTAAGTGACATCCTAAGCGTGAAAAGTGTATAGAGGAGGGGTTGAAAATGGTTTTCTATGTCATATGACGGAAAAGAGATTCTCTTGTGTATATAAAGGAACCCATGAAAAATAATGCATGGCGAAATCATCGAACACCCCACCTCTCATGCCCTTATCTCGCTTTCTCTGATATGAGTTGTTGAGGAGAATGTTGTCTGGTACGAAATCTTTCATATGAAAACTGCACGGTGTAATCTGGATGATTTCGGACCAGGCTTCATTCCCCTCAACCAGAAGAAATGCATATGCAGCTTTTCTCGATATAAGTGCATATATTCTTGTACAAGTCATATTCAAGGGAAGAAGAAGGTAAATCAACCAGAAAAGCACAATATGTTCCAAGTAGATAACTAGGCAGTGAATTTAGTGTTCACTTCCTAGATTTTTATTGGCAGTCTATCTTCTCCATGTGATTGTAGAATTTGGGTACTTACTTTTATCCACCCATACAGCATCAACTTTTCCCTTGCAGTTTCGGGTTTAAGAATTTCTAATAATCATTATACTTAATACATCACCCCTAAGAGGAACACAGTTTCCATTATTTCTAAAATACACGTGTCATTTTAGGACGTGAAATGTCTCACATGTCTGCTGCAAATATCCTTAAAGTGCTTCTCCAACGAGAAACGCCAAGTGTGGAAATACTTCAATGGATTAATCAATCAGTGTCATGATCTTGGGAATTTCGTCAAAGTCAAAAACTGGCTTTGTCATTACTTTACCGACTTAGTATCATATGATGGCTCAAAAAATTTGGGCCACTCAAATAAAGATCAATTCAATTTATAGATCTTGTTTGGCATCAGAACCACAAGAAATGGTCATCTTAAAGACATAAATTACTTCAAATACTGTACAATATTAGAGAGAGTGTTTTCAACAATCATTTGCTCCTCATAACAACCACTACGCCGTTGTAATTTTTGGCATCTTAGTTTACCTCCACACTAGATTTACATCTCTTGTGCAGTTAAAAAAATAATGGGGTGCCTAGTTTATTGCACTGGGAATACCTAATTGAATGGTCTTATAGCTTATTAAGATATCCTTGGTGGTAGTAACAGTAATGGGAAAATATGATCCAAGGTGAACATCTGAATTTTAATCTTTTATTATTTGTTGGGATGGGGTGAGTGTTGTGGACCACCTGGGGTTATGATATTCCGTTAGTATTTAAATTGTGTTGAATTCAATTTTTCCAAGACATTTGAACCTCAACATAAATTGAAATCAATACAACCAAACTGATAGGCCCAGGTTTCAAACGCTAAAGTAGCATAAAGCAGTTTATACAGTATGCAGACAGCTAAAATTTAAGATAAGGCCAGTAGAAGCATAATAAATGAAATATTAGGTACCATATCTGCAAAACTTTGGTAATAACTGCATAATGGTCATTTACCTCCAATGGAGTACTCCAGTTCAGTATAAAGGCATGTGCGAAACTAAGTAGCATGATATTTTTATCAAATCTATATAGTAGAATGCCAGGCTCCGTTAGGTGGTAATGACCAGTTGAGTTCCACTCAAATCTCTTTCGAAGTCTTCTGTGTCATAGGACAATATGTGGCATACCGGGAAACAGGTTTCTGTTTTCTTAACGACCAATTACATCACCATGCATCTGCATACACTAATCAGATTATAGAAATGCATGCCAAAACACAAACGAATGAGGGTTTGCTTAAAAATTATTACTTTAAGTAATAGCAGCTGTTCATAATGCATAACATGCAACTCCGGTTATTAACATACAGGGAACCTGCTGCTAATCATATTAAATATCATAAAATATTACCAACAAGTCTCAAAAAGGTTACACAAAACAGATACCTAGTGCAACTATCAGCTCATTTCAGAAATCTTTTAGAGGCACTGTAGCTCAGAAGTTAAGAAAGCAACATATAGAGAGACTTACAGGCTGATAAATCTAAAGCAGCGTCAACAATGGAAAGCCATCGAACTTGCCTTCCCAGTACTGTGCAACGGGCGAACTTTGATATTCATTAAACGCCAAATGTGTGGGTCCATTATTTTTAGTAGTTTCGAATCCTACTTCGGGAGATTTCAATTCTGTTTCCCGATTCTGGTTTGCAACTAGAAGTTTATACACCTTTCACTACAGTGGTGGATAAAATGCTCATGGTGATAGGTGTAGCATCTTATTTTTGAGTCAGCCTTGGTTGGGAAATTTTGGTATCAGACTCATATATTTCGAACAATTTGTGTCTTTTGACAATAAATCTATAACTAAAGACAATGTGGATTCATCAGGCAAAATTTTTCTCTCAGCCATTTTCTGAAGAAGTTCAACCACTTTTGGGGCATCATTATAACTGTGAAATCCTCGCATAAGTGTGTTAAAAGTTACCACATTGGGTGCACAACCTTCCTTTTCCATCTTCAAAAACAAATTATTTGCCTCCTCCATTTTTCCATCTTTACAAAGTCCATGAATCATGATGGTATACGTAAAAACTGTTGGTACCAAGCCCTTCTGGGATAACTTCTGAAAGAGCACACTCGCAACGTCAAGCTTTCCTGATCCACACAATCCATCAAGGATGCAATTATAGATTTCTATGTCAAAATCAAAGCCAGATCTTTCTAGAGTGTGAAACAGTTCCATTGCATTTTCAAGGCAGTTGTTTTTGCAAAATCCATCAATTAAAATACTATAAGTAGAAGAATCTGGGGTCACTCTGTGGACTTTCATCTGTTGAAAAAGTGCCTGTGCATCCTCAACATTACCAAGGTGAAACAGACCGGTCAACAAAGTGTTGAATGTAATTACATTTGGCTTGTATTCTCCTAAAACCATTTCTTTAAAAAGCCTAAATGCCTCTTCTAATTTCTGACTCTTGCAATAACCATTAATCAACACATTATAGCTTACAACATCTCGCTTGTGGCCTCTATCTGCCATCAAAACAAACAACTCCCTCGCATCAACAATCCTATTCTGTAGGCAGAACCCATTCATCAATACGTTATATGTACAAGAATTGGGCTCTTCACCTCTCTGAATCATCAAGTTAAACAATCCACTAGCTTCATTGGTCTTCCCCTCCTTACAAAGCGTGTGCATCAAGATATTAAACAATATCACATTAGGACGAATGCCTTGATCCACCATTTCAATGAAGAACAGCTTTGCCTCCTCCCATTCACCGCCCTCACACAAACCATGAATTAAACCACTATATGCAACCAAGTCTGGCCTAAATCCTCTATCCTGCATCTCCAAAAATAACTGTTTACCCTTGTCCAACAATCCCTCTTGACAAAGGCCATGAATAAGTGTGGAATAACAAATTAAACTAGGCTTAAATTTTAAATCAGACCTTCCATTCCATTTCCCTGCCTCTTCATGCAAACGAAGAGCCACCTCTGCTTTTCCACTCCTACATAGCCCCTTAATCAAAGTCCCCCAAGTCCAGATACTTGGTTGAAATCCCATTCCAATAATTTTATTGAACAACATAACTGCATCATCTACCTTATCTTCCATAAACAGCCCTTTAATCAAGGAATTAAAAGAAACAACATTTGGACTATACCCCCTCTTAAAAATCCCACCCATAACAGAAAAACCAAGAACAACATTTTTCATGCTACAATAACAATTGAGCAAAATGTTCAGTGTAATATAATCAGGCAATAAATCAACTTCAACCACCCTACGGTACATAAAAATCACATCTTTATAATTCTTGGTTTTGGCAACAGCACCAATCAATTTGTTAACTGAAGAGATAGGTGGCGCGGGATGCATTTGGAGCATCTGATAAAAGGAGGCAACAGCATCATTGGTGTTGATTTCAGTTGGGAATTCCGTCGTGTGTTTGGGTTTTGATGGGTTTATGAATAACGATGAGAGCTTACCTCTTTGAGCAGTTCTTGGAATCGCAGAAGCTGCTGAAGTTGTGCGAATCATTTCTTATGCTCTATACAAGAACATACGAACGCACTGACAGACACCCGCCCGCCTGCAACTCGAAGGGTTCTCGTATGGGAATTTGACATTGAACCCGTTGGCATCAAAAATAGATTTTTTTACTCTCTCTTCTTTCTTTTCTTTTTTTTTTAATAAGGAGTTTTGAGTCTTTTGATACCGTGATTTTTGGAAAATGTGCGGTTTAAAAATTAGGAATAATGCTGAATAAAACTCTCCAATTGAATTGAAATGAGCGTTTCTTTTTATGTTAAATATTCAAATGGGTATCAAAATCAAGAATCGAAGAATTTGGTTCGATTCTCAATTAAAAACCAAGAATCCAAAAATGGAATCTCCCTATTATTTTCAATTTTCATATATTAAACAAACCAAATCGTTTTAATTTTTACCTGGTTCATTTGTCACTTAATTAATTGAATCCAATTTATCATTTTCCTGTTCAGCCTAAACTTTGTAATTCAAATTTCAAAGAATCAAAATTGGGTGACCTAAATTTTTCTCAATCATTCTATCGTTACTCGAATGATCGAAGTGGAGCGATTTAGCCTCTTTTCATCTCATCCATTTTTTTTCGTATTTATTAAATTTCATCCACTTTGATCAAGGTAATTTGTATACATTGGTGAATTGGTCTTGTTAGAAAACATTTTCTTTATATATTTTTAAATTGATCTATGTTATTTTGTAAATGTTAATACGGTGTTGTTATACGACTTGAGATTGTACATGTTATTAGTTGAATTAATGCAATATTGTTGTAAATATTAAAAATTTAATTATGGTACCGAACCGAACTAAGTTCGTATTTATTAAATTTCATCCACTTTGATCAAGGTAATTTGTATACATTGGTGAATTGGTCTTGTTAGAAAACATTTTCTTTATATATTTTTAAATTGATCTATGTTATTTTGTAAATGTTAATACGGTGTTGTTATACGACTTGAGATTGTACATGTTATTAGTTGAATTAATGCAATATTGTTGTAAATATTAAAAATTTAATTATGGTACCGAACCGAACTAAGCCAAACGAAATCGAATCGATGTGATTCCATAATTAAATTTAGACCTGGCGGTTTCTAATTACTAAATGTCCAAATCAGGCAATGTCCAATCCTAATTAGGGAAAAAAAATTAGATTAACATGTATTAAAAAAAGAGTTTATAGAGAATGCTAGAAAAATAGAGGCTGAATGGGGGTGATTTTTATTTCTTTCTTTTTCGTTTACATTTTGTTTAAGTGAAAATAAATAAGTTCTTTTACCTTGTGCCAATATGAGCCAGCGTTCTAAAAGGCGGGCTAAGCAGCTTCTTTAGGCTTGATTCGTGACGGAAACACCAAACCAAATGGCTTGACGCCTTATTTAGCAGGTAACCATTGTCGTTGATCACTAATGCGCACTAATCTTTTTTTTTTAATTACAATATTTTAAATTAAAACTGAAAGGCTGATTTATTCACTTCATCTCCCTTCAATTCAAATTAGTCACTTGAAACCTTGACCAAAAGAAAACTTCCAAAAATTTCTATCGATTTACTATTTAGTATTTTCATTTGAAAGTTATCCTTTTGTTGGAAAACTAGAAAAAAAAAAAAAAAGTATAAAGTTCCTTTAAATCTATTTTAGATGTTTGATAGATATTATTTTTTATTATTGAATAACTTTTTGATTGATTAAAAATTAAAATAATATGAAAATTAGAAAACATCTTTTTACGCTTTTTTACCTTTCCTAAGCTCACCTAACTCGTAGCTTGGTCTTCACGCATCGCCTTATATTATGCATTTTAGAACACTAATGTGAGTAGGTACCATGGACAGAGATATTGGTTTTATTTTAAAAAGTGGTGTTCTCAATCATGGTCAATCTCACGGGTAGCAATTTAAAAAGATTAAATATATTTACACTATAATTTTTAATAACTAACTTATATTTTAATTTGTATGGAACCCTAATTACAATATAAATTACGAGGGTCAAGTTTTGGTACAGACAACATTGCAGAAGAGAAAGTTACGCAAAAATTTTTGCTGGCAAAGGTTGCATTTGTATGAATCCCTAATTAAATTTTAGAACGAAACCAAAGTTGCATGTGACTATAACTACTCAGATTCTTTAGATTTTTATCAAAATGGTCATATAAAAATGTGAGTAATTGAAGTATTGCCTTTATGAAAATGTAATTTCACTTTTTGCCTACAACCAAAGCTGTGTGAACAACCTTTTATTATTTAAATATTACTTAAATTTCTACGTAATAGTACCTTCAAGTTTATTTGAAAGTGTACATACATACATACATACATACGTACGTACGTACATACGTACGTACGTACGTACATACATACATACATACATACATACATACATACATACATACATACAGAAATCTCATTTTTTTAATATCATTTTTATTGTTTTAATTATTTATCTTTCAATACTGCAAATGAAAATGGCCAATTAAATAAGATTTTATACCTAATTTGCCGCATAATTCTTAGGCCTAATAAGTAGCTCTTGGAAGTTAAATTCGAGTGGACACAAACATCTAAGCTTAGTTACGTAAAAAATAAAGAAAATATGAACATTCCAATACCTAATATATTTAAATAATTAAAAATTATGTGGTCAGTAACTTTAAAAATTTAAACTACTTTGCTCAGCCGACTCGATAAAATTGCTGTTCTGGACATTCTATTGAATAAATAAGACAAGTCTCCAGCTGAAATATTTTTAATCTAAAAAGATCAAAAATAAGAGCAAGAAAATGAAAAAAACCAAACCTATCATCTTTTGTGTAAAGTAACCTTAAAATTTAAATTATTTCTGTAATGACGTATTCAAAATTCCTAGAATTCCTCTCCAGTTTCAATCTGAACACTTCAAATCTCAGCAAATCCTCTATTTCCCCGAGCAGTTTTAGTGCAAAATACATACATACAAATCTTCAAATTTGCAGGAAAATATTCTCTTCACGATTGATAACCAAGAATGCAGAAAGGTAAGTTTATACGAGCATGTTGTATATCATACGTATGTGCGTACATGATAAAGAAGGATTCATGGACCCAGACCCCAAATTTATTGAAAATAAAGCTTAGTTTTCGATTGTTGCTGTATATATATGCATTGCATTATCAATGATTATAATTTTCCCACGTCAGATTACACATATACAGAGATCCTTTTAGCCTCTTCCATTGGATTAGTACTCGCTGCAGCGATGCATTATCGGCTAAAGAAAATAAGGGATCAAAGAATCGTACCTCGGATAAAAGTTTCAGATAATGGCCAGGTTGTGAAACTTGAACGGTTCTCCCATTATGTAGGTAAATAATATCAAATCCCTTCTCGATTCTATGCAGGATCTGGTGCATATTTTGTTTTCTTTTTTTACACACACTGTACGTGTGCATGGGTGCTTGCAGCCAGACAAATGGGATTCGGTGATAGAAGAGAATGTCCAAACCTGTGCAAATTAGCTTTTGATTATATTAGAAAAGCTGATGGATGTGAAGAAGACATATATGCTTTCTTTGCTGGTGATCCGGACGCTGATTCTCTCTTTATAAAGTTGGTAGAAGAGTTAGAGAGATGTATTCTTAGTTACTTTGCATTCCATTGGAAACATGCTTCTCATATGATCAGTCAGGTAATATATACACATTGAATGTATTGTTAATTGTTTTAGATATAAATTAAGCACCTCATTTGATATAAATTTTGTTGATTAGGGAGAATCTTGACATGATTTTATGTATTATTTCAGGTGCTGAGTGCTGAATCTGAGCCCAAAAAGAAGCTTAAGCACATTGTAATGGCAGCAACTAGGTAGATATATTTCTTCGTACATTGAAATTTAAAACTTTATGATTTGCTTAGAATAAAACATTCACTCGGGGCTTAGTTCCCAAGAGAGTTAACCCTAAAAAGGTCGCCATGCACCATATAATTTCGGGTGAAAAGGTGCAACATTTATCCTTATCGTACCGTCCATCCCAACCGTAAAAATGAAGTTGGTCCTCATAAAAACTCAAAAAGTTTTCAGTCACAAAATCAAGCATTATAAAGTTTTATGTGTCAATCTCACCGAGATTTGGACTATTTTGGTCGTTGAGGACTGATTCTGTAAACCATATGTTGAGGAGTAACTTGATCCATTTTAAAGTCTGACGACGAACTAGCTGATCGGACAATATGTTGGGGACCAGAAGTGCAAGTTTCTTAAAATTCTATCACACCCTGAGCAGTAACAAATTAGTGCGTGCATTCTTAACAACTTTTAGAAATTCTAGGCCACCAAATTAATAGTTTCCACTAATTGGAAACAATGTTATAAATTTTAGTAATTTTTTGTGCTTTTCTAGTAATAAATAAGCTAATTTATCCCTTTTTCTTTTTTTTTTTGTTGATAAAGAGAGCAGAGATTTGAAAGGGTGACAAAGAATCTGAAGGTGGCAAGAGTTTTTACAACCTTAGTAGAGGAGATGAAAGCTATTGGACTTGTATCTCTTGACGATTCACAGTGCACAGATGTTATGGTTCCCATGGCTCATAAAGACAGAAGCCCTGTTCTCCTCTTCATGGGTGGTGGGATGGGGGCTGGCAAGAGTACTGTGCTTAAAGACATTCTCAAAGAGTAAGCACACAAATATGGTATTAATATCCAAAAGAAAAACATGATGATGAACGGATCTCAAAGATTAAAATAACGTTTTTGAATAGTTAAGATAAATTTAACTTTGCACAGAGAATCAGTAACTGATCTGTGGTCTAAAATGTGGTATTCTATTGAAACAGACCATTCTGGGCAGGAGCATCTGGAAATGCAGTGGTGATAGAAGCAGATGCATTCAAAGAGTCAGACGTAATTTATAAAGCCCTTTGCTCCAGGGGGCATCATGACATGCTTCAAACTGCTGAACTGGTACGTCTGTGTTCTTGTCTTCTCCGAGCAAAAATCCAAAGCTCTGTTCATCAATTCCTGTCGTAAACAAGATTAAATAACTTGAAAAAGAAAGTCCATTAGATATCTGTCATTTATAAGCAACTCTTGCCGGGGCATGAAATCTTAGTTTTTGCAGCATATGATACTGAATTCTTCAAGACATGCATGCACTTCAAATCATGGAGATTGAGCATCCCCTAGTTGTTCACACCGTAGCACGTTCCACAATTATAAAAGCAGGTAGATGTTATATCATTAAGAGGCTGAACATTGAACATGATATATACGGCGTTATTGAGCATTCTTTCTTGGGGAAAAGAAGTGAAAGGGAAATTTTCTTAATGATAGGAACTATTTGACACCATCTAGGAGCATTCCCTGGATCTATACAAAGATGAGGCTACTAATCCTCATATAAGAATGAAAGAAACTGTCTATTTCCAATCTCAGAACATCCAATGTATCAATCCCTTAATTATGCACAATTTTCCCAATTTTCCGCGTTGTTGGAATTGGTCTCCACATAGGTATTTTCTCTGTTATCAGTGAGATAAGGCCACAAGTATAGCTTCTATGGTCTCTTTGTTAAAACCCTGTCGATATCTTTCCCATGCAAGCAGATAAATTAAACCTGAGCAACCATGAACCCATAGTCTCTCCCATATGCAATAGACACTGTAATTATCATCAATCTCTTTGCATGCCATGAATTTCTAAAATGTCTTGCAAAAATACCTGCGGAAAAGGAAAAATCATGGATTCCGCACAATAAGCACTCTAATCATCCACCATTTTCCATCTGAATATTCTATCTTAAGTTTCTATCATTTTATGGCATAAAAACCCAAGAATGTAGGTAGATATGAATAAGGAAGCGCAATAGGACTTCTATAGGCAGCCATTGTACTCTGCGCATATTGTTTACAATTTATGGCAGGGTGCAATGACTTGTGTCTTACTATAAGCATTGGAGAGGTCAGCCAGATAGTCTTGACATTAACATTCTCTTCCTTGTTGGTCATTTTGAAATTTTTTCGTCAACAATCTCTAATAACTCTGAGAAACCAAACCATATATTTCACCAATTTTTATCAAAATTTGCTAAGCCCCTATTTGGTATCGATTAAAATTCAGATTTTAATCTAAGTCAAAGTTAATAATTAATTTTAATCACTTATTTTATGAGTCCCGCACTTTTCAACCACACATTTTATCAACTTTTATCAAAATCTACTAAAATCTGATTTTAATTCCTACCAAAACAGGGGCTAAGTATCTAAGGATTAATCTGTTTGTACAAGGATATTGTACAAACAGGTTTACAGGTGCTCCCAGCGGTTTGTTTTATTTTTATTTTTTTGCCCAACACCCAATAAAATATCTTGATATGAGAGACTTAAGAAAGCGCCATTATCTCATTTTTCATTATCAGAATTGGAAGATCATGTGAATTTGATTGGATGGATTAGTTGTGCATCAGTTAGCAGCAATGTATTACACGAAATAACTACATTTTATACATCAAAACCAAAAGATCACATGTTCAAACTCCAATTCTTGCCATCTTTCAGGCACTTTGATTCTCTTTTGATAGTTCATTCCCAACATATCTGTTCTTGTCTATAGGGTTATATGCTAGTTTCAATCACAATTTATCATAGTGGGAACTGTAATATTATTCTAGAAATAAATCATTTGAAAAAATGTTCAAAAACTATTACCTAAGTATATCAAAAAGTACCCAGAATGCAATTGCAATTGCACTTTGCAGGTGCACCAATCATCTACAGATGCAGCATCATCCCTCCTTGTAACAGCACTCAATGAAGGGCGAGATGTGATCATGGATGGCACACTCTCATGGGTGCCATTTGTCGTGCAGACAATAACCATGGCCAGGAATGTTCACCGCCGCAGGTACCGCATGGGAGATGGTTACAAAGTGGATGAAGATGGAACTATTACTGAAAAGTACTGGGAACAAATTGATGAAGAACAAGAACAGGATGGAACTAAAAAGAGAAGGCCGTACAGAATAGAGTTGGTTGGGGTTGTTTGTGATGCTTATTTGGCAGTTATCAGAGGAATAAGGTACACACAACATAAAATGTTGCTGCTATTCTGATTTCCAAAATTCATTATAGGAACGAAGTGTACAGTAAAAAAGCCCCATGAACTACCATTTATCCTTATGGTGACTTCCCAAGTGGAACAAAAGGGAAAGGAACCATAATAAAAAAATTCCCCCCAAGATGAAATTTACTTTATGTGATCAACATTTATATTTAAAGAAGAAATATTTTTCATCGATAAGCGTTGTCTTAAGAGTAGGAACTAAGAATTCAGCAAACCGATGTTTTTTCTTCCCTTTCACAGGAGAGCTATCATGTGTAGAAGAGCAGTGAGGGTGAATTCACAGCTGAAATCGCACAAGAGATTTGCAGATGCATTTACAACATACTGCCAATTAGTAGACAATGCTAGACTCTACTCTACCAATGCATTAGAAGGCCCACCTAAGGTATCATTAGCTTAAATCAAAATGTTTATTTTTCCTTTGCAACATCTATCAATCTGTTTGTGTTTTCTCCAAATATTAGATACTAACATGACTGTGGTTGTGAAGTTAATAGGATGGAAAGACAAAGACAAGACTTTGTTGGTTGACCCAGATGAGATAAGCTGTTTGAAAAAGGTAGGCAGGTTGAATGACGCAGCAGATTCCATATTTGAACTCTATAAACGACCAAATCCTGCTTTTGAAGCAGGCTCGGTATGGAAAGACATAGTTCTGTCGCCTTCAAGGCTGAACATCCAGAAAGAGCTGAAGTATTGCATTCAGAAAGTTGAAAGATTGAGAGAGTGATTTGAGATCATGACAATTGCAATTTCACATTTCTTCTCGTTTCACATTATGCATGTACAAGAGAGTGTGGATCTGTAGGAATTAAAACACGGAAGGGTTTTCTACTGAGAGATCAATTATTTGAGTTTTACTAAACTCTGACTTCACTTTTTGACATGAAAAAGTTGGGAAGGTATAATTTGAAAATATGCAGTTTCTTGTCCATGCTGTGAACGTTTGAAAACAGAAACTTACAGGCATTCATTCATGCGACTGTAAAAGTTAGGAGCAAAATCCTTAAGGCGTATTTTGAACTTCACAACCTTATACTTAAAAAGTTCTATGCATGGTAAAGGAAAGGTTGTGGCATCTTTGGTGAGTGATCATCAGTGGAAAAATAATATTGAAATTAGAATAACATAGAAAAATAATTGAAAGGTCATAAAAAGATGTTTAGTATCTTGTTATCCACCGACTATGTTCCTCAATTGCTTCTGAGCAGCTGACTGGTCGTAAGCAGTTAATATTTAAGTTAACAAACCAATTTTTATGTTAAGCACAAAACTTACCTTGACATTGACTACAAAGAAAAGGGTATAAAGCTCGTCTAGTCGCCAAAGGGTATAAGCGGTATAAAGCTCGTCTAGTTGCCAAAGGGTATACACAAACCTATGGCATTGACTACACAGAAACATTCGCCCCGGTGGCAATGCTAAATACAGTTCGAGTTCTTCTATCCCTAGTAGTGAATCTAGACTGGCCTCTTCAACAACTTGATGTCAAGAATACATTCTTAAATAGAGAGTTAGAAGAAGAGGTCTACATGACAATACCACCAGGATTCAACAAAAGTGGTAAGGAAAATCAGGTTTGTAAACTCAGGAAGTCTCTATATGGCCTCAAACAATCACCAAAGACATGATTCGATCTATTTGCAAAAGTGCTGAAGAGTCAGGGATATCAGCAGGGACAATCCGATCACACCATTTTTTTCATCAGTCTAGAGATGGTACTAAGACAATATTGATTGTATTTGTTGATGATATAATCCTAACTGGAGACAACATTGCTGAGATGGAAAGATTAAAGAAGTGTTTAGCTGCAGAATTTGAAATAAAAGATCTTGGACAAATGAGGTATTTTTTGGGTATGGAGATTGCAAGATCAAATAAGGGTATCAGTGTGTCTCAACGGAAATACATACTTGACCTGCTAAGAGAAACTGACATGTTAGGATCTAAACCAAGTGACACTCCTATTGAATCTGGAAAGATGAAGGACACAGGGAGCCCAGTGAAAATAGATAGATATCAAAGATTAGTTGGTAAGTTAATCTATCTCTCACACACTAGACCTGATATTGCATTTGCAGTCAGTGTGGTTAGTCAACACATGCAATCTCCCAAAGAAGCTTATCTAGAAGTAGTATACAAAATTCTCAGATATCTGAAAGGCACTTCTGGGAAAGGATTATTTTTCGGGAAAAATAAAAGGATGGGAATAGAAGTATTTACTGATGCAGAATGGGCTGGATCAATTGAAGATAGAAGGTCTGCTTCTGGCTACTGTACATTTGTATGGGGAAACTTAGTGACTTGGAGAAGCAAGAAACAGAATGTAGTGCCTAGAAGCAGTGCCGAAGCTGAATTCAGAGCTGTGGCTCAAGGAATTTGTGAAGGGCTGTGGATAAAGAAACTCTTGGAAGAGCTGAAAGTGAATGTTGAACTTCCAATCAGACTCTATTGCGACAACAAAGCAGCCCTCAGTATTTCCCTTAATCCAATACAACATGACAGAACCAAGCATATAGAAGTGGACAGGCATTTTATCAAAGAAAAAGTAGAAGATGGGATTATTTGTATGACATATGTCCCTACAACTGAGCAAACTGCGGATATCTTCACAAAAGGATTGTCACGACAAAGCTTCAACGAACTCCACAGCAAATTGAACATGATCAACATCTATAGTTCAACTTGAGGGGGAGTGTAGAAAGTCATATAATATGGAAATTGTAATTTATTTAGATTGTTACTTTTGGTTAATTGGTAGGTTGATTTATTTCCTTACTTAGGTGATTATAGTTTCCTTTTCCAATTTGTATTGTATAGTATAAATAGGAGGTATAGGGTTGTGTTTTGTAGAATTGTGGAATAAAATTTCAATATTCCAATTCCGTTTTCAATGATACTACCTGAAGAGAGATTGATTCTATTATTTGTCAATAATTCTACAATGTAAAGAGTTACAATTTATAATACGAAGGTAGCCGTAAAAAGGGAAAATTCAAATCTCCTAAAACTGGAAAGAAATCAATTTATACACCACACAACTCTAATTATGGATAGGAGATAATCTTACTATTTGGTATGATTCGAATTTCCACACTACCAGCTGTGGAGCATTCAGAACCAGACACAAGCATAAGCATTAGTGTTCCTTCTTGTGGAGGAGAGCTACATAATAGACATTACCACTCATTACAACTAGGCAATCAATGAAACTCAACCACAAGGCCACCTCTTAAATTTAGTCCCTTCTGGCTAAAGTCAACATCATGGTTCGTGTATGATTCAAAATGCAAGTTAGCTAGGTTTAGGTGGATCATTTTATTTTTAAGTAAATACAATCTTGCAGTGTTAGAGGAAGCAAATGAATACAAAATCCATAACCTTAAGGTTAATTATATAAATTTCACGTCACAGCAAGAAAATTTTGTTCCTAGGATCAAAATGCTAAGGCATGTACCCTTCATTAACTAAGTACTTAGGAAAAGTATAATCCCCACAGAATTGTCTACACCATCCCAAACTCCTTTTCAGTTAATCCAATTTTACATCTCTCAAAACAAATCTTTTGCAGTTCGGTTATAACATTTCACAAAATTCAGGAATTTCACATTTGAACACAGTAACAATATAGGTCTAGGCGGTAGTCAATCACTTGAAAATTACTTTGCCGCAGCCTAGCTTCCCCCATGCTTCAACAATTTCCACAGCACCAAAGACAGAAATTTAACCAACTTGTTACATATTTTTCAAAAAATGCTGCTCAGTGCATGCAAGAAATATAACTGACCATACTTCTCTTAGAATAGAAAACACAGAATGTTTGAGCGCAAGAGGCAAATCATACTCTTCCTAGAAAATTGCACCAACACAAACATGTAGCTGACAAAAAGTCAGTGCCCTTGATTTAGAATAACAGTTCCCAATGGAAAGACAAGGGAATGTTCGAATTGATGACCATAACTAATGAATAAATGTCAAGAGTAACTTCCCAAGAGTGGTAAGTGATCATGTGAAACAAGCCAATTGCTAATTTTGGTCGCGATCATTATCTTGTGGTAATCTACTGATAAAATTTAGTACTCATGATCCACTTGTTAAAATGTCCTTTCTTTTCCACATAGTAGAGTAATTTGAAAATGCGCAAGCCGTACAAGTGCAGTTAAGATTTTAACTTATATAAGCATCAGCCTGAACTACAATCAAGTCTTTCAATATTTAGTATCCCCTGGGCCCCACAGCATGATCAATCAGTAAACCAGCGTGGCTGAACCATTTTCCACATTTAATCGACGGTCAGTGGGACACGTAAACTACCTTTAATGGTTGTTGATGCAGTTTCCTGGTACTGTATACACCTCAGAAATGGGAAAGCCATGCATCCAATCAAGTTCCACATAAATTTCCCTAAAAGAAGAAAGAAAGGTTTGAACAGGATAACTCATTCCTCAGATCGAATCACCTCTGATTAATGGACATAATGGATACAAGTAACAATATATGACAGTAAAAGACAAAAACACATTCAAAAGAGTTGACAAGAGATGTTGATAACGATTGCCTTCAATAGGAGATTAAAAATCAGGTATATCATTCCTACATACAAAACCATGCAACACGTACTCATAAATGTATAAAATGCTGTAGCTGAAAGATTAAATCATATGGAATCAAACTACTGAAGAAATGGCAAGTATGCCACAGGCACCAATCGTTTGTGAACTCAAAACATATAAAGTCAGAATAAGCCCTGCGCCATGGCTAAAGTGTACCCCTTGGTCCAAAAATATATGACAAAATTGAGCTTGAATACTATTCTTGCAAATGTTGTTCTATATTCATTCTTAAAAGTGAAGAGCACTGATACGCTAGCAAGCACATACAGGATCGAGGAACGAGATTTGGGCAAAATCATTGACGATCTAAACAAGGTACTTAAGCCGCAAAATCATTGATGCTCTAAACAAGGTCCTTAGCACACAGCAAAGTGAAAACAAGAATATTTAGAGCCCGCCTTTCTGCTCCATGCATCTCCCAGCCAGTTAAAAATCCATCATGTGCATGAATCAGCAAGTATATTGGGTTCAAATAAGCCGCATGATAGTGATGAAGGAAAGTTGCATCAAGTCAAGGTGAAAACCTGAAATGATGGCACATAGAATTCTTCTTCTCAATGTAATCCTTATTACCATGAGCAAAAATCTAAATTGTAATTGTTTTAGGTATTTAGGCATGATTAACAGGGGATTTGAAGATGTAGTGCATAGATGAAAGTGGGTTGGATGTAAATGGAGAATTGCTACTATTCTATGTGAAAAGAAGATCTATATAAGATAAAAATTAATTATACGTGAGCTACTAAAGGACAAAATATCTATAAAATAAACATACTAGAAATTGGGATATTAAGATGGAAAAATATCTATAAAATAAAGGAAATAGAAATTGGGATATTAAGATGGATGTATGTTATGCTAGAGCGAATAACAAATGAGCTACTAAAGGACAAAATATCTATAAAATAAACATACTAGAAATTGGGATATTAAGATGAAAAAATATCTATAAAATAAACGTATAGAAATTGGGATATTAAGATGGATGTATGTTATGCTAGAGCGAATAACAAATGAGCTACTAAAGGACAAAATATCTATAAAATAAACGTACTAGAAATTGGGATATTAAGATGAAAAAATATCTATAAAATAAACGTATAGAAATTGGGATATTAAGATGGATGTATGTTATGCTAGAGTGAATAACAAATGTGAATACCCACCACCAAGTGGTGATGGCAAGAGTTTTTCAGGAAAATGAAGTGAAAAACAACTTGGATGGTTAGGACATGTCTTGCATAGACTTTAAACAAAAGTGACATGATATCAGTACAAAATGTTAAAAGAGGGAGACATATAAACATGAACAATTATGGTTGCATGAAATCTTCCAGTGGAACTAGCAATAAAAATTGAATCGTAAGGAGAAAAAAGATTCACGATGTCATCCAAATATTTAGGAAGAGCTTTAGAGCCTAGAATTATTATTCATCTTCCGTTTTCCTAATTGAAGAAATAACTGGAAAATGAAACAACTCTTCTGTTGTTTTTCGATGTTCTTATCATGAACAATAAAGTAAAATGCAGGATGCCCAAGATCACACGGTCACTGTTATCCGAGAGGTGTAAACAAGAGAGCAGAAACCTGGTTGGAATGTCATCCAAATGAAGAAACTTAAAAAGTATATAAGCATTGCAGATGAATTATAAGATACTTCAGATATCAACAAACATGGCACATGTTTCAAGAAGAGATGGAACTGCTTACAAGGAATCATTCACCTGATCCTGAAGAAGGAAAAGGGAAATGCTTTTATACATCTTAGTGACCTTGTAAAATGAAAAAAAAAAAACAAAAAATGTTACTCCAGGAAATCTGCGCTTCTTTAGTCCAGACACTAACGAAAAATGATAAACTGTTAATGTATGTCTATAAATCATCTCTCCGACTCCAATAAATTTCTCCAACCATTGCAATGAATCTAAATTTAGATTTTGCCAATTGTTTTACAAGAATGACAATAAATCCCATCATGGAAAATTCATCAATATCTTGCAGTTAGGAATCTATGTCAATCAATTAACATAGCCCCAGGTTTAAAGGATGCACTAACGCCAGTGTAATAATCGCCAATCTTAATAGTAGCGTCAATATTATTAATGAAATAGCACGGCACAATTTACCATTTAACTTAGTTGTCGGATATAGCTTCATCAATCACCTAGTTAAATGTAAAAGCCACATTCAAAAATGTGTTGAACAGCCTGACATCCACGCTATCTGCAGTATTTATGCACCACAAAATAATAGTTATGGTGAAAGTGCTTACAGCTCTCACAAAAAACTACCCGAACACTTTGCACAAGTAACTAAAAATGGCTATCAAGAGGAAGTTGATCAATCATCATATCATAGATTCATAATGCTCTTCAATTGCATATAAAATGTGAACATCAAAAGGTACACGAAACTCCGAATTGATTCTTAAAAACTTCAGAGTTACCACAACATTCGATTTCTATAGCCGCTGAAAATTGTTTTCATATTAATCTATTCCGATACAGAATTACATGCAATTCATATATAAAAATACATGAATCCTTATACATATGTGCATAAATATATAAAGCTAAGTGATCAATGCGTAAGCTTTTTGGGAGTTTGTTGAAGCCAAAGTCGAGAACATATAAAAGTATACAGAATTGAAGTAGAAACAGTCTAGAGTTCACCAAGAGATGATGCGCAGAAAATACGTGTCTTGCACACAGCAAATGGTTCTGATTCACACCATCAACGTTAGGATTGCAAATGACGCCACATACTAATTTACGCTCGGTGCAAACCCCGTTAAATTCCACCGACTTCCCCACCTCGTCATTAACGTGCATCGCCAGCCATGAGTAAACCCAAAGCTTGCGTGTTAAGTACTGTACGAATCAAAACCCTAAAGATTAAGCCGGAAAAGAAAATCGCTAGTGTGAGCATAAAATTAGAGAACTCTACTCATTCATTTCATAATAGATTTGAACATGTAAGTACAACTGAGCACTGTTTCAAATCCCTTAAACCTAAAAATCAATTAAAAACAACTCTAAAAAATTTATATGAAAGGGGGGAGATAATTCTATGATATTCTGTGGGCTAAAGATGCAAATACACCCACTACAAAGGATCCAAGATAAATTTACAAAACTATCCCTGCAAACAAACAACTCTTTCAAAGAGGCCCTCTCCCTAATTCTCACTTCTTCCCCTTCTTTGCAGGGGCTGCTTTCTTCGCCGGAGACTTCACAGTTCGCTTCATGCCCTTAGCCGGAGCCTTCCTCACTGTTGGGGCCTTCCTTGCTGCCGGAGCCGCCTTCTTAGGAGTTGCTGCTTTCTTTGGAGGCACCGGAGCCGCCTTCTTCCCTGGAGTTGTCCTTGTTGATGTCCTTGCTGCCTTCGCAAGCGGCTTCTTCTCAGCTTTGGGTTTCTCTGGGGCCTTCCTTTTGGAGGCTGGCTTTGACTTAGCCGGCACAGCCGCCTTAGGCTTTGCAACCGGCTTGGATTTGGCAGCTGGCTTAGACTTGGCAGCAGGTTTAGCCTTGGCAGCTGCCTTGGATTTGGAAGGAGCTGCCTTTGGCTTGGCTTTCGCCTTGGAAGGAGCAGCCTTCTTCTCCTTAGTGGTTTTGCTGGTGGCAACCTTGGGCTTGGCAGCAGGAGCCGGCTTCTTCTTAGCTAGAGCAGTAGATTTTGAAGAAGACGAACGAGCCGGTGGAAGCTTGTATGAGTTCTTGACCTTAACCAGCTTTTCAGAAGCCACAAGCTTCTTCAAGTGAAACAGTAAAAGCTTCCTAAAGTTAGCCGGCAGATTCTTCTGCTTGTCCTCAACAAACTTCTGAATCGCATGTTGACTGGATCCAGTTCTCTCCTTCAACGACACGATCGCCTCTTGAATCATCTGCATGCACACAAAATTCACCAGAATTTCAGATCCCATTTCACAAAAAATCAAAAACCCGTAAAATCAAACAAAAATGAATCTTAATTCAATACCTCAAAGTAAGGAGGATGAGATGGAGAATTGTGCTTTTTGGATGC
The DNA here is from genome assembly GCF_002742605.1 of Olea europaea var. sylvestris. Taxonomy (NCBI): domain Eukaryota; kingdom Viridiplantae; phylum Streptophyta; class Magnoliopsida; order Lamiales; family Oleaceae; genus Olea; species Olea europaea. Next base: position 49,086 of record NW_019231398.1, read on the forward strand.
AGCAGGTTTCTTCGGCTTGGATTCTTTCTTGGGCTTGGTAGGATTGGCCGGTGGATTCTCTTCCACGCCTTGTTCAGCAGCGGCCGACTCGGCCACAGGGTCGACGAGGACAACTGGTTCTTCAGTGGCGGCCATAAAGAATTATTTCCAGTATCAGAAAACTGGGACTAGGGTTCCGAAAATAAAGTGGGATCTTGAGAAAATCGTATAATATGGATCTATTATACTGAGTTCCTAGAGAATTTTGAGCGTTGGGGGTGAGCATTGAGTAAGAAATGGGGTGGATTTATATAGTAAGCGTTAGAGAGCTAATATCCAAACGCTATAGCCTGATTGGTAAAGAGGCCCTTGACGCGGATCCAGGCTTTTGCAAAATTTTAAATTTCGGCCGTTGGATTGAGATTTAATCTACAGTTGTGTGCAATAAATGAGTAGGATATGGATTGTAATGCAGCAAAGTTGGCTGTTTTCTGCTACCAAAGGTGTGTTTTTGTGCTTGATTGATCCAGGAATAACTTGAGATGCACTTCATGGAATTGAGTGAATTTTTTTTTATTGTGTAGGTAATTTCATAAGCTTTCTGGAGAGCATTCATTTGAGATCTTTGGATTAGCAATTTGGGAGATATTATGTTTTAAAGCTAAAGTGGTCAAGATAACGCTTTTCATGGAGCATATTGTGCTTTTGTAGAATTTTCTGATGATTCTTGGGATCGAATGTCATTTTTAAGATTGGAAATGATAGTAGGTTAACAAACGAGTCCGTACAATCAAGAATTGTATGAATCGGATCATGTTTGGATAGAAAAATATAAGTTACGATCGCATTGAAGATGAACATATTGGAAATAGTTGTGCATCAATTTATATTAGGTCATGCAAACATTTTATTTCAGAGATTTGGTTTCAACTAAAACAAATATGATGCTTTGTAATCAAATAAGTGTTGGGTAAATGACATCATTAACTACATGAAGTGGATGACAAATCGAATGTTTTTAAAGCTGTGTGCATTAGTTGTACGGTGAACTAGTAAGTTAAAACAAAACGCAGTGCACCTTCATCTTAACATGTATTATTCATTCTCGATGATAAAAAATGGTTAACAACTGATAAAATTAGTGTCGAAAATTTCATATAAGCTTAGTTTTTTATGATTAATGGCATAAACTTCACACATGGAATGTTATTAACATCACGTGCTTTAATTGCATGGTATAGTTCTAAGTGAAAGAGGTATCATCAATTAATCTTGCCATGTATTATTATTTACTAATCTTCAAAGTTAGTTGCTCCCGAATAAAATTTCTATTTAATTTTTATGAATCCTAGGTTTTATTGTATTACATGGCATTTTGTTTTTATGTGAAAAAGTTATTCGTATCTTTGAATGTGTATATAACTTATTAAATTGAAAATTACACCACATTGACAAACCCCTTACATAAAAATCTTGACATGCGAAGAAAATTTAGTGCTGAGGATTTATGTTATACACTAACTTTCAATTTGCTAACATAGTAAGATAAGAACAAAAGGAACAATTCTATTCGGCTTCATTAATGCTTATTGTCTGCTTAGCTATTAATTAAATGATTAGACATCTTAAATATAAATTGTCGCTTAGCGAATTGTCAGATTAGCGCTTAGTATCAATGGGACTAATATACCGTTACTCTAACTGAAATTACTACCGTTACAAACAAGTCTTAGTAATTCTGAAAATGCCACGTGTGATAATTTCATG
>NW_019231398.1:55119-153734 GCF_002742605.1 Olea europaea var. sylvestris
TGAGCTACTAAAGGACAAAATATCTATAAAATAAACATACTAGAAATTGGGATATTAAGATGGAAAAATATCTATAAAATAAAGGAAATAGAAATTGGGATATTAAGATGGATGTATGTTATGCTAGAGCGAATAACAAATGAGCTACTAAAGGACAAAATATCTATAAAATAAACGTACTAGAAATTGGGATATTAAGATGAAAAAATATCTATAAAATAAACGTATAGAAATTGGGATATTAAGATGGATGTATGTTATGCTAGAGTGAATAACAAATGTGAATACCCACCACCAAGTGGTGATGGCAAGAGTTTTTCAGGAAAATGAAGTGAAAAACAACTTGGATGGTTAGGACATGTCTTGCATAGACTTTAAACAAAAGTAACATGCTATCAGTACAAAATGTTAAAAGAGGGAGACATATAAACATGAACAATTATGGTTGCATGAAATCTTCCAGTGGAACTAGCAATAAAAATTGAATCGTAAGGAGAAAAAAGATTCACGATGTCATCCAAATATTTAGGAAGAGCTTTAGAGCCTAGAATTATTATTCATCTTCCGTTTTCCTAATTGAAGAAATAACTGGAAAATGAAACAACTCTTCTGTTGTTTTTCGATGTTCTTATCATGAACAATAAAGTAAAATGCAGGATGCCCAAGATCACACGGTCACTGTTATCCGAGAGGTGTAAACAAGAGAGCAGAAACCTGGTTGGAATGTCATCCAAATGAAGAAACTTAAAAAGTATATAAGCATTGCAGATGAATTATAAGATACTTCAGATATCAACAAACATGGCACATGTTTCAAGAAGAGATGGAACTGCTTACAAGGAATCATTCACCTGATCCTGAAGAAGGAAAAGGGAAATGCTTTTATACATCTTAGTGACCTTGTAAAATGAAAAAAAAAAAAACAAAAAATGTTACTCCAGGAAATCTGCGCTTCTTTAGTCCAGACACTAACGAAAAATGATAAACTGTTAATGTATGTCTATAAATCATCTCTCCGACTCCAATAAATTTCTCCAACCATTGCAATGAATCTAAATTTAGATTTTGCCAATTGTTTTACAAGAATGACAATAAATCCCATCATGGAAAATTCATCAATATCTTGCAGTTAGGAATCTATGTCAATCAATTAACATAGCCCCAGGTTTAAAGGATGCACTAACGCCAGTGTAATAATCGCCAATCTTAATAGTAGCGTCAATATTATTAATGAAATAGCACGGCACAATTTACCATTTAACTTTGTTGTCGGATATAGCTTCATCAATCACCTAGTTAAATGTAAAAGCCACATTCAAAAATGTGTTGAACAGCCTGACATCCACGCTATCTGCAGTATTTATGCACCACAAAATAATAGTTATGGTGAAAGTGCTTACAGCTCTCACAAAAAACTACCCGAACACTTTGCACAAGTAACTAAAAATGGCTATCAAGAGGAAGTTGATCAATCATCATATCATAGATTCATAATGCTCTTCAATTGCATATAAAATGTGAACATCAAAAGGTACACGAAACTCCGAATTGATTCTTAAAAACTTCAGAGTTACCACAACATTCGATTTCTATAGCCGCTGAAAATTGTTTTCATATTAATCTATTCCGATACAGAATTACATGCAATTCATATATAAAAATACATGAATCCTTATACATATGTGCATAAATATATAAAGCTAATTGATCAATGCGTAAGCTTTTTGGGAGTTTGTTGAAGCCAAAGTCGAGAACATATAAAAGTATACAGAATTGAAGTAGAAACAGTCTAGAGTTCACCAAGAGATGATGCGCAGAAAATACGTGTCTTGCACACAGTAAATGGTTCTGATTCACACCATCAACGTTAGGATTGCAAATGACGCCACATACTAATTTACGCTCGGTGCACACCACGTTAAATTCCACCGACTTCCCCACCTCGTCATTAACGTGCATCGCCAGCCATCAGTAAACCCAAAGCTTGCGTGTAAAATACTGTACGAATCAAAACCCTAAAGATTAAGCCGGAAAAGAAAATCGCTAGTGTGAGCATAAAATTAGAGAACTCTACTCATTCATTTCATAATAGATTTGAACATGTAAGTACAACTGAGCACTGTTTCAAATCCCTTAAACCTAAAAATCAATTAAAAACAACTCTAAAAAATTTATATGAAAGGGGGGAGATAATTCTATGATATTCTGTGGGCTAAAGATGCAAATACACCCACTACAAAGGATCCAAGATAAATTTACAAAACTATCCCTGCAAACAAACAACTCTTTCAAAGAGGCCCTCTCCCTAATTCTCACTTCTTCCCCTTCTTTGCAGGGGCTGCTTTCTTCGCCGGAGACTTCACAGTTCGCTTCATGCCCTTAGCCGGAGCCTTCCTCACTGTTGGGGCCTTCCTTGCTGCCGGAGCCGCCTTCTTAGGAGTTGCTGCTTTCTTTGGAGGCACCGGAGCCGCCTTCTTCCCTGGAGTTGTCCTTGTTGATGTCCTTGCTGCCTTCGCAAGCGGCTTCTTCTCAGCTTTGGGTTTCTCTGGGGCCTTCCTTTTGGAGGCTGGCTTTGACTTAGCCGGCACAGCCGCCTTAGGCTTTGCAACCGGCTTGGATTTGGCAGCTGGCTTAGACTTGGCAGCAGGTTTAGCCTTGGCAGCTGCCTTGGATTTGGAAGGAGCTGCCTTTGGCTTGGCTTTCGCCTTGGAAGGAGCAGCCTTCTTCTCCTTAGTGGTTTTGCTGGTGGCAACCTTGGGCTTGGCAGCAGGAGCCGGCTTCTTCTTAGCTAGAGCAGTAGATTTTGAAGAAGACGAACGAGCCGGTGGAAGCTTGTATGAGTTCTTGACCTTAACCAGCTTTTCAGAAGCCACAAGCTTCTTCAAGTGAAACAGTAAAAGCTTCCTAAAGTTAGCCGGCAGATTCTTCTGCTTGTCCTCAACAAACTTCTGAATCGCATGTTGACTGGATCCAGTTCTCTCCTTCAACGACACGATCGCCTCTTGAATCATCTGCATGCACACAAAATTCACCAGAATTTCAGATCCCATTTCACAAAAAATCAAAAACCCGTAAAATCAAACAAAAATGAATCTTAATTCAATACCTCAAAGTAAGGAGGATGAGATGGAGAATTGTGCTTTTTGGATGCAGCAGGTTTCTTCGGCTTGGATTCTTTCTTGGGCTTGGTAGGATTGGCCGGTGGATTCTCTTCCACGCCTTGTTCAGCAGCGGCCGACTCGGCCACAGGGTCGACGAGGACAACTGGTTCTTCAGTGGCGGCCATAAAGAATTATTTCCAGTATCAGAAAACTGGGACTAGGGTTCCGAAAATAAAGTGGGATCTTGAGAAAATCGTATAATATGGATCTATTATACTGAGTTCCTAGAGAATTTTGAGCGTTGGGTAAGAAATGGGGTGGATTTATATAGTAAGCGTTAGAGAGCTAATATCCAAACGCTATAGCCTGATTGGTAAAGAGGCCCTTGACGCGGATCCAGGCTTTTGCAAAATTTTAAATTTCGGCCGTTGGATTGAGATTTAATCTACAGTTGTGTGCAATAAATGAGTAGGATATGGATTGGAATGCAGCAAAGTTGGCTGTTTTCTGCTACCAAAGGTGTGTTTTTGTGCTTGATTGATCCAGGAATAACTTGAGATGCACTTCATGGAATTGAGTGAATTTTTTTTTATTGTGTAGGTAATTTCATAAGCTTTCTGGAGAGTATTCATTTGAGATCTTTGGATTAGCAGTTTGGGAGATATTATGTTTTAAAGCTAAAGTGGTCAAGATAACGCTTTTCATGGAGCATATTGTGCTTTTGTAGAATTTTCTGATGATTCTTGGGATCGAATGTCATTTTTAAGATTGGAAATGATAGTAGGTTAACAAACGAGTCCGTACAATCAAGAATTGTATGAATCGGATCATGTTTGGATAGAAAAATATAAGTTACGATCGCATTGAAGATGAACATATTGGAAATAGTTGTGCATCAATTTATATTAGGTCATGCAAACATTTTATTTCAGAGATTTGGTTTCAACTAAAACAAATATGATGCTTCGTAATCAAATAAGTGTTTGGTAAATGACATCATTAACTACATGAAGTGGATGACAAATAGAATGTTTTTAAAGCTGTGTGCATTAGTTGTACGGTGAACTAGTAAGTTAAAACAAAACGCAGTGCACCTTCATCTTAACATGTATTATTCATTCTCGATGATAAAAAATGGTTAACAACTGATAAAATTAGTGTCGAAAATTTCATATAAGCTTAGTTTTTTATGATTAATGGCATAAACTTCACACATGGAATGTTATTAACATCACGTGCTTTAATTGCATGGTATAGTTCTAAGTGAAAGAGGTATCATCAATTAATCTTGCCATGTATTATTATTTACTAATCTTCAAAGTTAGTTGCTCCCGAATAAAATTTCTATTTAATTTTTATGAATCCTAGGTTTTATTGTATTACATGGTATTTTGTTTTTATGTGAGAAAGTTATTCGTATCTTTGAATGTGTATATAACTTATTAAATTGAAAATTACACCACATTGACAAACCCCTTACATAAAAATCTTGACATGCGAAGAAAATTTAGTGCTAAGGATTTATGTTATACACTAACTTTCAATTTGCTAACGTAGTAAGATAAGAACAAAAGGAACAATTCTATTCGGCTTCATTAATGCTTATTGTCTGCTTAGCTATTAATTAAATGATTAGACATCTTAAATATAAATTGTCGCTTAGCGAATTGTCAGATTAGCGCTTAGTATCAATGGGACTAATATACCGTTACTCTAACTGAAATTACTACCGTTACAAACAAGTCTTAGTAATTCTGAAAATGCCACGTGTGATAATTTCATGGTATACTATTACATAAAGTAAAGATATCGCTAGTTATTCTTGCCACTTGTTATTCTTTCTTAATCTTCAGGATTAGTTTATCAAAATCAAAACCATTTTGCATAAAAGCTTAATTTTATTACGTTACATGATAATTTTGTTTTTTAAGTTACATATATCTTTGCAAAATGCATCTATCCTATGAAATTGAAAATTACACCAAGTTGCCATTAATTGCAAAAAAATAAAATAAAAAAATCTTGACATGTTAAAGAACATTTAGTGCTAAGCATTAAGTTATATACTAAATCCACTTCATTACCATAGTAAAAGAATGAACAAAATTACTTACTGCTATGGACAAGTCTTTGTAAATTTTGAAACAACGTGATGTAACTATATAGTATGCTATTGTGTAAAATAAAGGTATCACAAGTGAATTTTTTTCATGTTTTATTCATTTCTTAATCTTCAAATTCGTTGATAACCATAAAATTTGTTCCCTTTCTCATATGATGCCCTTATTTGAATCTTCACACTCATTTTCAACTGCACATTTTAAAAAAAAAAATTAATATCTATTTTTTAACCAAACATACTTCAAAAAAATCATTTTTCAAGAAATCACTTTCAAACAAGGGACATGGATTGTTACCTTTTTTGGTTTTTATTTTGTTTATATGGACAGTTGTATATATCTTAGCAATGTTATCTAGCATATTGTTCATGAATATTTCTTTCGATTTAAACCACCGCAAGCGTACGGTTCGTTAATAAGTAATAAAGTGGATATTTGAGTCCGAATATCGTCCTACAGGGATTAAGCAATTCAATTCTACATATCGTAGCCTTAACCGAAACTAAATTATCCAAATTGAATTCTTGACCTAAAGGAAACCTTAATTATGCAAATGTTATGAATTGAAGGATCTAATGGGCAAAACGAAGTTTTAATTAATTAAAATGCAAATTAAATGGTTCGACCTCAAGTTTGTTGTATTCAATGAATGTTAATCGCACTAGGATAACGAATTCCCATGCAATGATTATGTTAAACCCTAGTTTCACAAATGACACGCGATTGAATTATTGACGAATCAATATTCCTAATTCTATTCAACACTCTCTTTCGAGATGTATTGAACCTATTTTTACATATCACGGCCTATATCTCTATGACAAGTGCATATATAAAAATGCATTCAATTTTATAAACACTTAAAGATTCACATAAAACATAGAGGTATATCTCTATCCCCTATTGGACCATACGATGAATTATACCTTGTCAAATTTATTTCTCTTCTCTCGAACAGATTAAATAAACCACTACACATCACATAATTACATGCACTTAATTATGGAAGAAAATCAATGCATATAATTCATTCAAATATCCAAATACTCGTTTTAATGTCAAATTGCAAAACTAGAAAATTAAAGATTACATCACATGGTTCATCGATCTTCTAGCATATGAAAATCTAGCCTAACATGGAGAAAGAATCAAAATACATCATAGATTGAAGAAAAAGCATCACCGGGACATGAATTTGCGTGAAATCTCGATGATCTTCGTAAATTTCTTCGTTCATTCGGCTCAAGATTCTCTCCAGAATGTGTTTTCTTGCCTCCCAATGCGTTCTTCCTTTGTTTCTGATGGATTTGGGTATTTATATCGCATTTAGATCGAGTTTCCATAAGAATTTCATCGCGAATAGGAATCTACAGAATCGTCTCCAGAATACCTATGCGACAGCATAAGTATAACCTATGCGACCACATAGGTTTATGAAATTTGGCGTATTATTTCCCAGCCTTGGTGTTCGCGACCGCATAAGAGTTTCTACTATTCGACCGCATAGTAGAAAAACTTCAATTATGTTATGTTGGTCCTAAAACTTTATTCCTCCACTTCTTGACATCCTTTCGTGTTTGTAGTTGTTCCAATGTTTCATTATGACCTCCAATTGGTACTTAACTCGATCGATTGCTTGATGTGTCCGTCGGATCAACTTTTTCAGATAATTGCACTTTGGTCCCTGAACTTTCACTTTACTTCAATTTAGTCATTTTTCGCCTCTTTTCTCCTGAATTTCATCATATTCATCAATATGTCCTATGATACACAAATTAACCGAAATTAAATCACAATTCCAATATTTTACTCTTAATTACGTCATGTTTGTGAACTAAATAAGTGTGTAAAAACATACTTATCACATATCAAAATGAAAATCAAGCTATATGTTGACAAAACTTGTAAAGCACTTGTCACATTAACATCAATTTGCTGCAAAGCCTTTATGTTGTATACCAAATTTGTTACTAATGCAATTATCAATTGGCTCCTTACTACAAACAAGTCATAGTAAAATGGTTGCCATGTGCTTTAATTGAATGGTATACAAGTATATAAAACAAAATCATGTGTTTGTTAACCTTTACGCATTCTATTCCTTTTTAATGTTCAAAAACTAGTAGATAATCGTAAAACTCTTATTTGTTTTCCATGACACTTGATTTTATTGGGTTCCACGACCTTTTTTGTTCGTGTGGAGTTAGGGGGTGTTTGGTATGGTTTAAAATTAGACATTTTAGTAGATTGTAATATAAGTGTTTGAAAGGTGTGGTTAAAAAATTGTGAGACCCATTAAATATGTGGTTAATATTGATTATTTGACTTTGGCTTAGATTAAAATTAGATTTCAATTCATACCAAACATACTCTTAATATTTTTGTAATTTTTGTACCAAACAAACTCTTAATATTTTTGCAATTTTTGTACCAAACATGCTCTTAATATTTTTGCAATTGTATCTATGGTTTTAAGCTGAAACTTACATCATCACAGCAAAACTTGCCAAAAAAATTGTGATGTGAAGATCATTTGATTATGCACCATCCATGTTTTGTAGCATATTCTTTTAGTTCATATGATACTAAGAATCTACTTCAGTACATAATTGTGCAAAATGTCATGCATACCAATTTGAATTAACAAACAAAATTATATCTAACATCTAGTTAACTATAAAGTCATATCACAAAATTTATTAGTAAAAATATGTACGTCAAACTGACTCTTTTCTGGACAATTTTTGCCTGCTAGGGCTAGCTGTGGACCTATTCTCAAAAGTTGTGAGTCAACTTGCTTCGTTTAGTAGGCTGTCGGTAAAATTGCAAATCATCAGAAGATAGGGGGATCAATTCTGCAATTTTCTTTATATTTTGCCCGAAAGCGAAAAATGAGAAATTTCTGATAATTAATCCATTAAATTAAATTTATTTTTTTATAACTTATTTTTCAATACACAATTTTTAATTAAATAATATTACATATAAATTTAAAATTTTTCCTTTTTCTTGATTGCTATTTTTTAGAAAATTACTCTTATATCCATTTTAATTTGAAAAATTGGGGCGAAACGAGGGGTTGAGGAATGAAAAAATTCTGAGAAAACTAGGAAGGAGAAATACAACCAATACGAAGCACAGCCATGGTGAGGCCTACTAACTGAACCTCCACTTTTTCATATCGCAATCACCTTTACTTTTTGTTATTTATTTTGCTACAGGCGGAAATTTAGTCAGAGGTCGATATGAATATATTCGTGCGTGTGTTTTGTGCAGGCATTTTTTTTTTTTTTTAAATTAATTGGTGGGTTCTTGATCAATGTTCAGATTTATGTCACTTTAAGGTTAGAAATGGTTTAAAAGGAAAGACCATGGCTGGCTAATAGAAGAATTCTGGAAGGCTGTAAGTGATATCTTCTTTTCATGTTTTGCCATTCTTTTCATGTAAGTATACAATCAATGTGCAGTTTTGAAGTTATCTGTTAATTATGATAGTATTAGAAGATAATTACTCTGATTAATTATAAATAAGTATTATGTTATGTTGCTGCAGGACTGGTTGTGTATTGCTCTAAAAGCTTTCATTCAAATATGCTTTTTACATCTTTATTTATTGTTAATTTTATTCTCAGTAAATGGTGTTTATCTTAATTGGATATATGAGTTCTACATCTGGGTTTTTACATCTGGGTTTTTGTGGTGATGAACATTCGAAACATGGAAATAAAATCTTCAACCGTTATCAGATGATGGTTTTGGCTGCATTGTAGGTCATAGAGTCTTTAGACATTTAACATCTACTTGATTTTAATTTATTAACCCATTTTCCATTTGTTACATTGAATTGCACTGACATAAAATGATTGCATCACTTGTTTTGGTGTGAATGCTGATTCATTTGACAGAAGATGTCTGTTGTGAAATATCTATATTTTTACCTACGGTCCTACACATGCAACAAAGTACTATGGGAGTTGTGGCTTGTATGTCGCCATTCTCCTTTTCTATCTCAGTTTCTCTCTGGGCTTCATATTAACTGTTAGGGTAATGCTCAAAAGCTTGAGTTGCTTGATTGAAGTCATGTCGTCATTTTCAGTAGCACCCTTTAAGGTGAAACTACTAGTGTGAGCTCTGTCAAGTCATGTATAACCTGCATGTCATATTGTTACAGTTTCCCCCATAAGCAAATGATACACATCCATTGGCACGATGTCTCCAAACGTTGCGATTCATCAAGCTGTTCGACGAACTGATAAGATCTTGTTTGTCAACCATTAACTCTGTCCACCTTTTCTAGCCTCAAAACTTATATGGTTTTGGATGTCACTCGGTAGTTAACTCTAATTTCTTCACCGTCTCTTCAAAAACCTCATCATAAAATTGCCGAGGTCAAGTATTGAACCGACACTTAATCCCAACATTGCACATCGACTGGATCAGATTGTTATGAAGTTGCTGGTATCATCACTATAGACATTCCTGTTTATGAAATGAATCTTCGGATCTTCTGATAGCAAACAGGACAACTAATTGGTCATTGATAACAAACTTTACCTTTTGGTGCAACGTAGATGGGCCTTATGGGGAAGGGCCTTGCTGTGTCTGTTTTGTCTTCCCTAAGGTCTATTGCATTGAAAGGTCATCTCTGAACTACTAAAAATGGCACCTTATTGCCCTTTAACTGCTACCTGAAGTCTTGGCTTCAATCTTCTCATAAAAAACTAGTAGACTCCCACACATATCATCGCCAACGTTTTAACGCACTAAGTTCTATAACCCGATGTGTTACTATTTTTCATTTCTTTTTTGCACCCACTGCCTTAACATAGATCCCACAAGAGGCTAGTGAAGAAGAATGTGTTTAGTGCTTAGCCCAAATCGTAAACATCTCGAGTTATGAACCATAGCATGCCATGAAATCTGATTTTAAACTTTTAACCTAGGACATGGAAAAAGTTCTAACTTTCAATTTGCCCAATTTGTCGCCATAAATTATCTGAAGTACCAAACAACCATGAAAAAAATATGAAACTTATACAGTAATCACATAACTCATCTACCAACAACATATCCAAATTTAACGATTTATCATCCGTTTAGTCAGTCAAATTGATCGACAAAGTCACATGTCTACAAATTTATGGGTAATATTTTTGCAATTCGTGAGAATGACCATAACTAATTCTACGGTTGGCTGTCTCGGTTGACCATTGCTTCTCCAACTGTAGTGTGCCTTGTTCCCTATTGGTTCAACGGCGCCTCACATGGCAATGTGGTTACCTCCTGCTCCACACTCTATAATATTATTGAACCAATAGGGAACAAAGCACACTCCTCACATGGCAATGTATTGAGCCAAGACCATATCAGTTTGTTGCTTGAATGTGTTACCTCCTTTCTGCAAGCTCTTCATCCATGGATGAATTGTGATATTTAGTAGTATCATTGGTGGCATATTGATAAATAACTCAAACTGTGCTCTATAAGAGATGATGTGTGGAAGCATACGAAGTAAACAAACATGAGATCAACTAAATTGGTTGATTCTCGAATCTTAATGGATACTATAAGTTGGATTAGACATGGAGAACACTGCAGATCTTGTTACTTGAGTTATAAAGTAAATATAGCTAATCAAATTGCTAAAGTATGAAATAAAATAAGATAGTTGTGAGCTCCCAATGCCTCCTAGCCATGCAGCACCTTCCTCTCCATCTTTGGGTGGTCTAGTCTATTCTCAAATGTGTGGATCACGTCTTTGGTTGCACCAAATATGTTGATGATTCTCTCCAAGTTCCTGTTAGTAGTAATGATATGGACTAATGGAGACGTCAAGGTTGTTTCTACTTTAGCAATATATTACAACTTTTTTACTTGATACCTAATTTGAGAACTTATTATTTCCTACTTTTTTTATATTGCAAGTTCAACAATAAATTTTTGATAATTAATTTTTATGATTGATTTTCAAGGTGGTTTATTGTATATTATAGCCCTATCTTTGTATTTTATGTTCTCTTAAATCATTTTATTGGTTTCTTTCAAGGATTGTGCCTCGTCTAAAAGAGGTAAAACTCCTTGGTCACGGATTGAACCCTACAAGAGATCATTCGACATTGTATCCTCAAATTGATTTACACACTATTATATTCTTCCAAGTTTTGCATTCTCAATTTTATCTCATTTTTTATTCTCTAAGCTCCAATTTATTTTTATTGTTTGTACAAGTCGAGTTTTATAGAAAATTGAAAATCTTTCTTTCAGTTTCTTTTTCTTCAAATGAATTCTACAAATCTTCATCTCATTATTTTTACTCCAATTATGATAAGAAAAATTTTGGCAAGGCAAAGGGATAGCTCATGGATTTACATTTTCCTATTATTAAGATTAAAAAAATTGAATGATATGACAAGCAAAGTATTGGATTTTTCTCCTTATTGTTCTCTTAGATTGCTTTCTGCAGTTTATGATCACCTTATATTCATAAAGCTTTGTTAGATTGGTTATCGACTCCGGTGACACTGCTTTGATAGGTTTTCTTGAGACTTGTTTGTGGCACTGTGCTAGGGGATCTCCCTAATTGTTGATTGAGGTATCCGACATAGTTTTTAATTCTTAGGATGGGCACCAATGTGGTGCCTTTCCTGCTACACTCCGACAATTAAGTCGATAAATACTAAAGCCAAGAACTAAAGGAGTGCTGTTGCGTTTTTACTATCGCAAATGTAGATATCGAATAAATAGTAAGTGGACCTGTGAGTCCGGATTGTCGTTCTCACAGGGACTACTTTAGAACTTAATTTACTTTCTTTCTAACTACTATTCGACAAAGCAGATAATGATTTGTATGTTTTGAATTTTAATTTAAATGTGTAACAATATGTGCTTGCACACAAAGATTGGTTCAGAAATTAGATAATAAATAAATATTAGGGCAGAATAATTTCACCTGTCGGTTACATCTAAATCTTAAATCAAGATTCACAATCTAATGTAGTGTTTGGTTGAATTCTCCTATTGTATTCAATTTACCCCTCTCGAGTTCTCATTGGGTCTATTTAACTAATTCAATTCCAAATCTCTATGCGAATCAAGCTTAGTTAAACGAATTCTTTGTTCTAGAAATTCACTTGTGATCGCAATAATTAGTATATGTATTTTTACACGTTATATCAATTTACCGAATTTACTATATGATCTAAATCCTAAACCCATCTCTCGTTTTGTAAAAGATTCTCAAAATCATCAAATTAGTGACCAAGTAATTTAATGCATCGAACTCATAGTGAAATCAACACATGAAAAAAATAAAGAACACGAATCTTAATTAAAAAACATAAAGGATCCCTAGAAGGTTACATTATTCGCCCTAACAAAAATTTTAGCTACTCATAATGAAAGAGAAAAAACAATAAATTATCATAGAATACATCACCGGATTTTTAGTATATATGTAGAAGAAAAATTCAATCTTGCACCAAAATCATCTTTCTCTTCCAATCAATCCTTCAAATGATGCATTGCTTGTTGTTTTCATCCCTTGAATTGCTTCTTTAAATCTTAAAATGTGTTTCTTGCCCCCCATTGTGTGCCAAATCCCCTTGAAAGCATGAAAATTTTGTATTTATAATTGTCCTCTCGTGCGTAGAAAATAGGGTTTTTATAGACTTCAAAACGGGTCAAAATTTATGCCCTAGTTACTCCGCGGTGACGCAGCGGTGCCCAATGTGCGGCGTTGTAGCATCGCGCTATTTTTTGTTGGAAGCTTGTTTCTCTTGGCGCTGCAGCGTCCAGAGCATGGCGTCACAGCTCGTGGTGCCAAACCTATCTCTAGCTTCTTTTTTCCGTGGCGCTTTACCGCCACTATTTCAGTGTCGAAACGTCACTCGTCCAATCTGTATTGTGCTTCGCCTCCTTTGCCCTTTTATCCAAAATTTCTTTTCGATCCATGCCAATAACTTTATTTGATGAATTTTTTCCATTTCTTTCACCATCTCGACAATCCTATAAAAGAACACTAATAAACACATAAAAAATGTTCAATACTCGCAAAATCTAGCTTACAATCAAGTTAAAAATAACATAAACTCATGATTAAATCACACTCATCTAGTGCCTAGCCACTTGCTAATCTAATTTGCTATTCCTACTTGTTCGAGAGGTTTGTGGTCAATCAAACTTGATTTACTATGATACCAAATATAACTTTTTCTTTGAGCCTTAACTTGGTTATCTTGTTTTTTCCCTTTACATGGACATCCTTTTCAATGTTCAAACTGTTTTTGTCCAATTACATGTATTAAACATTCAATTCACCTACATGTTTACATTGTAGCTTTTGGTTGTCATTGGCTGCTATGAATATCTTTGGATTTGGCCTCAGACGTAGTTCCTACTTATAAAATTTGAGATGTTCTTACTCCTAAAAGTTCTCTGACTCTATTTTTATCTAGGATTGCATCTCAGAGAACCAAGTTTCAATCATA
Organism: Olea europaea var. sylvestris; assembly: GCF_002742605.1. Taxonomy (NCBI): domain Eukaryota; kingdom Viridiplantae; phylum Streptophyta; class Magnoliopsida; order Lamiales; family Oleaceae; genus Olea; species Olea europaea. Next base: position 68,827 of record NW_019231398.1, read on the forward strand.
TACCTATAGCTGGTAAGATTCTGCTTCCTTTTTTAATAGAACATCCTTCATCACATCCTGTGTGATTAATACAGCCTCAGTCACATGCATCTTTCTTTATTCGTCTCTTGTTACTGTAATAATATGTCGGCCCTCTGGTGGACAGAAATTGGGTTATGTTGCAGCCAAAATCTGTCAATGGGTGCCATTTCAATTGACCTTGGCGGTCTTGAAAAATAATGTGCCTGCAAAACATACATTTGACTGGAAAAAATAGGAGCTTGTATTTTGTAAGTGAATTTGATGGAGAGGAGTGGTAAATCCGTTATCTCTTAATGGATAAGTTTATCTTCTTATTTGGGTGAGATAGTGAGAAGCCATATTTTATTATAACAGGTTGCAAGTGCACAATATCTTGAATCTTTTTATTCTACCACAGCCACTATTAGTCTATCCACCATAGTTTTCGTGTGTGCCTATTGTTTATTGGGTTTTGTTAAGGTGCTCTAGAAAATAAGTTACTATTAGATATCTAAGCCCTGTTGATGTTTGTTTAATAACTCTTTTAATAGCGCACTGGGAGGTGAGGGTTCAGAGGGTTCAGTTGTAGTGCCTCATGGCCTACCATTCTATTAAATATGCTGAGGGAAAAAAATTCAAATTATCGCTTAAAAGATCGACCTTTTTAAGTGTAGTTTAAGCACTTATATGTTGATTATTGTTTTTACATTTAGAATTGTGAGATTTTACCCTTAATATATCCAACAAGATGGCAGCTTGTTTGGATTCATCATTCCTGGAATCCAAATGTCACTCTTTTGAGCTTTTTAAACTGTGATTTTATCGAGTCGTGAGTTCCATCTTAAAATATCAATATTTTCACGAGAAATATCTTAATCCTTATATGTTGATTGTTTTTTTATATTTAGGTTTTGTGGGAGCTTACCTTCACATCGAGGAATTGATCATAAATTTTTTCAAGCTGAAGTATTGGAGATGATGTAGCTATTTAAGGTAATCTTTTCACATTTGTAATGTAGAACCGCTACTAAACAATTTGTTTATAGTTATATATCTAGAATTAGTTACATGAAGTTTATATTACCCTTCTACTTTATGCTTAAACATTGCAAGCGCTGTTGGTAAAGTATGAACAAATTATTACATTGGCTAGACATGAGTAGATAATATTTTTATAAAGGGAGTTAGACTGACATGCATAGTAGGTTAAAATTTTCGGAACACAAATCACCAAGTGATGTTAAGGTTAGGCTCCAAACTTAGCCATGTGGCACAATATGGCGAAATATTAGTGGTTGGCTCTCAAGACAGTAGTACTCACATAAGGTGGTGACCATTCATGTAATGGAGAGTTGGGCATGATGGAACCTGCGATTCATCTTGGTTTGAAGAAGAGAGACATATAGATTAATGGTTGATGAGGGTAGATATGATGTGGTCTTTCATTCTGAGGAGGGATTTTTGTGATAGTGAGAACAAAATATCACGTTGGCTAGACATGGAATGGATAATTTTACGAGGAAGTTGAGCTAATCCTTCTAATCGGTTAACCTTTGAGATGGAATCTCACTACTGAACAATAGTTCATGATTGAATAATTATTGTATATTCGCTTTTTTTTGTATTCTATTTTTTCTTCCATTCCTTTGTGTATAAAAAAGGAGCTAAAAAGGTGAAAGAATGGGAAAATACAGAGAGAATCGGACTCTCTTTTCTTTTGTGTTCTGTAAAAAACTGATTGATGTTTGTACATTGATTCTGTTTATAGAATTAGCTATCAAATTGCCAACTACAACTAACTGCTAACTAATAGCTGTAACTATTTATTCCAGCTCATCTTTTCTAACTAACTTCAACTGCCTGTAACTACAGCTTCAACTTTAGTTTTTGTTTCAGCTTCAGCCACCGATTTTGCTTCAACAAGTTGTTGAGTTGTAATATCACCCTTCAAGATGGACTTGTGCAAATCAATGATTCCCATCTTGTTAAGTAAGAAAGAAAACTGATCTGCTCCCAAAGCTTTAGTCAGAATATCTGCCAGTTGGCGTTTAGAGGAAACATAAACTGTTTTAATCAACCCCTTCTGTAATTTTTCTCTCACAATGTGACAATCTATATCTATATGTTTCGTCCTCTCATGGAAAACTGGATTGGAGGCTACAGGCAAGGCTGCTTTATTGTCACAATACATTAATGCAGGCTTTAAATGGTCCACACCATGGTCATTGAGTATTCTAATAGTCAAATCACTTCACAGCAGGTGGTAGCCATTGCTCTATATTCGGCTTCAGCTGATGACCTTGACACTGTTGTTTGCTTTTTAGATTTCCATGAAATCAACGCTTCTACAAGAAAAACACAGTACCATATTACAGATTGCCTGCTATCTATACATCCTGCCCAGTTTGCATCGCAAAAAGCCTTTAATTGCAGATCAAATGTGCTTGACAGAAAAATTCCTTGTGTTGGTGTATGCTTAATATATCTCAGAATTCTGTGCACTGCATCCAAGTGAGGCTTTCTTGGTGCTTGCATAAACTGGCTAAGTGTCTGAACAACAAATGCGAAATCAGGTCTCGTGATGGTTAGGTATATTAGCCTACCAATTAGTCTTCGATATTCTGTAGGATTGGCTAATAACTGCCCCTCCTCACGAGACAATTTCAAATTTTGTTCCATAGGAAAATTGGAATGACCAGCTCCAGTAAGACTCGAATCTTGCAGTACATCAAGTGCATGCTTGCTTTGTGAAATAGAAAATCCTGCAGAAGATCGAGCAATTTTCAAGCCTAGAAAATACTAGATAGTGTGCCAAGATTTTTAATTTTAGAAGTTGAGTGCAGATAGACTTTGAGAGCATCAATGCAAACCAGATCGGGACTTGCAACAACTATGTCATCTACATAAACTAGCAACACATGAATGTGGTAGAGTTTTGTAAAGCGAATACGGTATGATCATGTTGGGACTGAGTAAAACCATAACTTAGGACACTTTGTGAGTAAATTTGAGATTCCACTATCTAGATACCTGCCGTAGGCCGTAAAGTGACCTTTCAAGTCTACAAACTGAATTAGGAAGAAATGAAGAGTAACCAGGTGGTAGATTCATGAAGACTTTCTCATCTAATTTACCATTTAAAAAAGCACTATCAACATCGAGCTGATGCACATGCCAATTTCAAGCAGTAGAGACAGCTAGTAATGTTCTCACAGTTACTAGCTTGGCAAAAGGTGAAAAAGTGATTGAAAAATCCAACCTGTCAATTTGAGTGTAGCCTTAGCATATAACGTTCCACTGTCCCATTAGATTGAATTAGATCTTATATATCCATCGACAACCAACAGATTTCTTACCAGGAGGTAAGGTAATTAATTCCCAAGTCTGATTCGCTTCAAGGGTGTCTATCTCAACTTGCATAGCCTTTCTCCAATGCTCAAATTTTACAGCTTGTTAGTAGTGTGTGGGCTCAAAGGTCGTAGAAACTGAGAGGCTAAATGATGCGGACATCATCCTCATTTTATCTTTTAGTTATTTATTTTGGGCTTATGTCTTTTACTTATTTATTTTGGGCTTATGTCTCATTAGGCTTGTATATGGGTTTGGCCCAAGCCCCCAAGTTATTGTTTTGTTATTTATGTTATTGTGATTGGGATTGAAAGTTAGTAGATGATGAATGAATGAATTGTTGCCTTCCACTCCTCTGTCTTCTCTCTTCCCCCTCTTTCTTCTTTCACGTTTTCCCTTCTCTTTCCCCGGCTTCTTCCTCTTCTGCTGTTTCTTCCTACATCAGATTTTGGTATCAGAGCTAATGCTTGGGAACTACTTTATCTACACAGACAATTTCTGTATACACACCAATCTGCCGCACTGTCCACCATTCATGCCTCAGCGTCCAACAACAAATCCGACTTGCAAATAGTTTCCTCACCATCTTTTCCACCGCCACCAAGTTCTCTAAATCTGTAACAAATCTAGGCAGCCTCCTAACATAACAAATCCATCCCTGCAAACCACCCTAGAAAAACCAGACACCCCCAAATACATGCACAACATCCCAATCAAACAAGGTAACCATTAAACCACCACATACAAAATAACCGCCCACAATCATTTAAATCGTAATAACCCACCTCACAGTCAACCCCCAAAAGCTCGTTTTCACAAACAATAACCACCTCTCAAGCAATGATTCGACCCCAAGCTTCCGAACAACGCCCAACAGCCTATTCCTCATAAGTCCATCATCTAAAACCGTCGCCTTTCAATAACCCACCACCATACGATTATCTCATACAGTTAGCCCATCCTCCGAATTATCACCTCACAATTTATACTCACGAAGCCACCAAATCAACAGCCCATTAAGCTCTAATCATACAATACCCATAATCCAAACTCAATCGCGAATTCACCGTCGAAGAAGCCGGCCACTGCTGCTAGAAATCGGCCCTCTATTGACGCAGGAACCATTCCTTTCCATAGCCGATGCACAATCCACATTGCAGATCACCACTCTAGTCACCAACCCATCGCACCGACTGAATCACACAAAAAAAACTGACACCAACCGCTGGTCACCTTCACAGCGACGAAGCCTATAATCACTGCAGCCTCCATTCAACCCCAGATCTCCTGCCGATTGCTGAATGCAGAACTGCCGAGCGGTTTAGACAGTGGAAGTGGGTATTTAATTCAATTGGACACAGTAGACTAATTAGTAGTTTTGGGTATCTTATTAATGTTTGGGCCTTGAATTGTAACAGTTTTGCTTATCTGATTTTTAAGTTAAAAAAAAAATAAAAAAAAGAGTTATTTTTCTAACATCGTTTTTCAGGTGCCTCTTTCATTCCAGTTGATTGGACGCAGCTTCTTCGAATGAACGAAAGGAAAGTCATTGTTTAAATTTATCCTCAGTTATATTGCTGTTTATCTTGAATTGCATCGATTAACTTTTGTGCTGTAGTCTTTACATAAAACTCACATGACTAGACCCTATATCTGTTAACTCTTCGACTTGTTATATTTTCGCATTCCTCCCATTTATTTTACGTGATTGTGTCCTTGACTAGTGTTTGACCACTGCTTTATTATTTTGCATAGACTAGCAGTATCAGCTTGACACATTTGAATTTTCATAATTTCAAAAAAATAAATAAATAAATAAAAATAATAAATAAATAAAATAATTTAAATGCTGAAGTTGTTATTTTCATTTCTTGAACCAGTTGTTTATTGATCTCGTCAATCATCGCATTAGGTTAGCGTTACGTTGCATGCATTTGCGTAGTGGTCGTTTTGTCATACCAAATTCCAATACTGTGACCATGGACCCATCTCAATTTGATGCCCTTACTCGACAATTAGCTCAACTACAGGCTCAATTAACAACCGTCCAAACCGAGGTGACTACTACTCGTGAGGAGAGTAGAGAACTACCTGCTAGGGCGAACAATTTAGAGCAAACCTCCCCCTCAACCGACGCTGATAACTATGAAGCGTCTCATAACATACCCTATCGTTGTCGACATGGTGGTCGACAGCGTGTTCGTCGTGAACGAAGGAATGGGGGACAGGAGCGCATTCATGAACGAGGCCATGACCCTTATGGAACTCATTCACCTCCTCACTATGAGGAGTGTTACTTTCGAAACATTAAATTAGACGCTCCTACTTTCAATGGCTGTTAGATCTTAGAGTTTTTACACAGTGGGTTAGAGACATGGATCGCTTCTTTTCATGGTATGGAGTACCGGAGGATCGAAGAGTTCAATTTGCCAGTTTGAAATTAACTGGTACTGCCCAATTCTTTTGGGAAAGCGTTGAGAACCTTTTTGAAAGGCGTCATGCACCTCCCGTTGGAGGTTGGGGGGAATGAAGCGCCGCCTTCAAGAGAAGTATTTGCCCCATTCTTATAGGAGCAATTTGTTGAACCAATGGAATACCCTCACACAAGGAAACCGTCCAGTGACTGACTATGTTACTCAATTTGATGAGTTCCGAATGCGATGCCACATCGTCGAGGATGAAGCTATGACTTTAATTAGGTTCAGACAAGGCCTACGAGATGATTTTCGGCGTGAGCTTGTCCTTCGAGGTGTCACCACTCTCGATCACGCTTATTCCTTAGTTCGAGATTACGAGTCAATTACTAAAACTGCGTATGGAAGGCGTAGTGATAATCGTCCATCCATCTCATCGGCACCACCTCCTCCCACCAAATCTCTTCTTGGACCCTGGTGCCTCGAATGAAGCGCCTATAAAAAGTTGCTAATCCATGAAAGCTCTGTACTTCTCGCACGGTTTTAGGAGTTGGCCACACGCGTATTGCTTTCACCTTTGCCTCATCAACTTGAATACCATATTTTCCCACCATAAAACCAAGAAATAAAAGTTGGTCGGTCATAAAGTTGCACTTTTTGAGATTAATATACAATTTATTTTCCTGAAGGGCTGAAAAAACTTCTGTAAGATGTGCTAAGTGCTCATCTTCATTTTTGCTGTAAATAAGAATGTCATAAAAATAAACCACCACAAATTTTCCCACAAATGGACGAAGAACTTGGTTCATCAATCGCATAAATGTGCTCGGTGCGTTTGATAGCCCAAATAACATCACTAACCACTCGTAGAGACCATCTTTTGTTTTAAAAGCTGTTTTCCACTCATCGCTAGGGCGTATACGGATTTGATGATAGCCACTCCTTAAATCAAGCTTGGTAAATATCACTGCACCTTCCAACCTATCGAGCATATCATTGAGACGCGGGATGGGAAAGCGATACTTGATTGTTATTTTATTAATGGCACGACTGTCTATACATATTCGCCAACTGCCATCCTTCTTTGGAATGAGTAAAGCAGGAACTGCACAAGGACTCAGACTTTCGCGGATTAACCCCTTATCAAGTAATTCATTAACCTGTCGCTGCAACTCTTTGTGTTCTGCTGGGCTCATGCGATAATGTGGCAAGTTAGGTAAACTAGCTCCAGGTGCCAAATCAATATGATGTTGGATATTTCGCTTCGGGGGCAACTCGTTTGGTAACTCGTCGAGTGCTATTTCAGCAAAATCAGCAAGTACTTTTTGAACTTTGGTGGGAATTTGTATAGTTACTTCTGATGGACCTTTAACAACCAAGGCCAATACTGTGTGAGGCTCTTTTACTTATTCCAAGAATTCTGGGCTTGAGATGTTGGTAAAAAGTGGTTTCTCTTCCTTGATGGCAAGATTGGTTTCCACAGGTTGAGATTGTGGTACCAAAACGATCTTCCTATTTAACCACCAAAATATGAAAGTATTATCTCGTCCTTTATAAGTGGCATCAACATCATAGTGCCATGGACGACCCAATAAAATGTGACAAGCATCCATATCCACCACATCACATATAATTTCATCCTTGTAATATTTTCCAATTGACAAAGAAACCTTACAAATCTCTAAAACTTGAATTTTCAGGCCCCTTTTAATCCATGCAATCTTGTATGGCGAAGGGTGTCTCTCGGTCTTCAGATTTAGAGCCTTTACCACTGCTTTCGAAATGACATTCTCACTGCTACCGCTGTCCATGATCACATTGCATACCTTATTACGAACAGTGCATCGAGTCCTGAAGATCTTGTGTCGTTGCGAGGTATCTAGCCTTTTTGGAGCAAGCAAAAGGCGTTGGATAATGCATGCCAATTCTTCCCCTGTATCTGCATTTGCAACATCACCACCTTCATAATCATTGTCTTCAAGATTTTGCTCTTCCCCACTGTCGTCTTCTTCTGCAAAGTTAATAGATCGTCTGTCTGGACAGCTATTTGAAAGATAACCTGGTTGATTGCACCGGAAGCACTTTCCCAGATTAGGACATGCATAAGGGTCATTATTGGCTCGTGACTGTATCTGATTTCTGCCTTGGGTGTTAGATCGAACAGGAGCAGAAGTTCCTCTTTGATTTTGTGTTGAATTTTGGACTAGACTAGCATCCTTGTGGTTATTGTTGTTGTTATTTGAGGTTGTTGCACCCTTTGGAGTAGTATAAGTTTCTTGAATTGGTCGTAGAAAATTTCCTGGAGTACGGGCTGTAGTTCTATTCATCTGATTTTCCACTTTCATTGCTAAATTGATTGCATCTGTCATGGTCCAAATCTCTTGAAGGGCCGGTCGATCTTGAATGACTAATTTCAAGCCTCCTATATAACGAGCAATTAATTGAGCTTCAGTTTCAGACAAATTAACTCGAGCATTTAATCGATAGAATTCCTCTGTATATTCATTTACTGTCCTGTTATTCTGTCGACAATTCTGATACTGCTGGTACAAAAATTGTTCATAATCCGGAGGAAGGAATCGCCTTTGCAACAAGCGTTTCATCTTGGGCCAGGTTTGCACAAGTTGCTTTCCTTGTCTTTGACGATTAAATTGTAATTGTTCCCACCATACAAAGGCTCCACCTTTTAATTTGTACGCTACTTGTTTAACTTGACTTTGTTCCGAAATATTTAAATAGTCGAAAAAATTTTCAACAGTGTGGATCCAATCCAAAAAATCTTCAATATTTAATCGACCGTCAAAACTTGACAAGTCCATCTTCATCTTGAATTCTTGAACATTGGGACCTCTATTGTTAGCCCTTGGTCGAAAATTTTCTTCTTCTTCGGATGAATAATTGAACCCACGTGGCCATCTTTGTTGAAGACCCCTATCTCTTGGTTGCCGAACAAAATTAAGTCCTCGATCAAAATTACCTCTCCGGTCAAAATTAATGCCTTGGTCAAAATTGTTGGCTTGGTCAAAATTGATTCCTCTTCCATAATCATCCAACCCGTCACGCTAGTTTCCAACATTGCGCCCAGTTTGACGAGGTTGTCCACCGGTTCCAGCAAACTCTCCCACTCCTTCGCCCAAAACTTCTCGACGGTGTTTGCCGTCATCACTCCGGTCAAGGGGCCATTTGTTTCGCCTTTCATAAACCTGTAAGGGTACGGGGATTGCTTCGCGAAAGTCGCGATCTGCAACCATATTTCTGCGCACACCACGCCCATCGGACCCTAGTCCATCACGCCTTGCGCCTCTTCTGCATATCACTGGTCCTCCTCGCTGCCGGCGTGGGTTATTAATGTAACGCCCCGAATTCTAATAACCCGAAACGTTACGAAACATGAATATACCTTGAAATAAACAGTTTTAATATAACGAGAAATTCTGTAAAAGATTGAATAACATTTAATCAAAAGATAAATTTAAATATGCGGAACGTTTGAAAACATATCATTCATCCAAAAATTATTAGAACAGTTAAAACTAATTGAAAATTTATAATGCACTCACAATTGGGTCAAAAATGAATAACTCATTATTAGTTCTAGTGTTTTTGAAAATTAAAATACTTCATGACGAGGATCCGTTGGTCCAATAGCAAATCCATCCACCGCCGTCCAACATACTAATTATTACCTGAAAATTGTAAATAAGGGGATGAGTATAACGAATTATACTCAATGAGATACTTGCTACTCCACATTCAAGTCAAACATGAAATTACAAATAAATTATCTTACCAACATAACATGAGAATTATCACACCATGTCAAATTATAATTCTAGCAAGCGCTGCAAAATAACGTGAAGGCTAAATTGTGCCTTAAAATGTATCATGATTTCTCCCGAAGGAGCCTAAATTGAAGTAATTAAATTCATAATAACGTATTTGAAAAGATGTGGAAAAATCACTAATAGCAATGAGTATCCCACCCTTTGAAGATGAAAGTGGAGAATAAAATTACGGAAATGTGATTGCAATTCCAAAGCCTTAAAAAATCTAAATAATATAGAGGAATATTTTAAAGAGGGAGAGGTAATGGACGTGTAGTAGAATGTGGTTTTAGTGCTCTATTTATACTGTTGAAATCGGGTAATCACGTGGGGGAAGTGGAATTTCAGCCATATTTAAATTCGTATTTCATGCAATCTTCTGAGAAATTGATACATAATTCCCGATTGATATAGTATGACTGGAGATTAATTATTGGTTTTCTGCCAATTTCTATATCAATTATAATTACAACAAGGAAATGATAGGTATTACACTGCATGACTTTTACACGTGGACGGGGAAAACGAATCTGCCTCCTATTTGCATAATTTACTCTAATACAAACATCTTAAATTGTCAATCTCCTAATGGCCGAAAATTATAAAATGTATGCTTATTAATTAAATTAGAATTTCAGTCCAATCTTTCCAAAATTTGTTCCAATTAGGAGACACAATGATTACTAATTATATGGACACGTGAAAGTTGTAATGAAATGCATGGGTTACTCATGTACTAAAGTCTAACATCAAATAATTCAAATTCCTTTGATTTGCATTTAACTAAATTTGTAAGCAGGAATTACGTTTTAATTGATTACCTCTTAATTAAAAAATGTATAATTATTAATACTTAACATAAAGACTTTGTTTAACCAAAACTTAAAATTCTAATTTATTTAGCTAAACTAGTGGTGGCAGTCAACTGGCGAAAAATCTAATCCTTTAAAACTCTTATAACCATAATATTCTTTAGACGGCTAAAACTCGGGTTTAACTTGACCAAATTAAATTTTTCTTGAGTCCATAATTCGCCATTTATTATGAGCTTCAAAATGAACCCAATATTGGTAGAGTAATTCTAACTCCTTCAATAGTTAACTATTTGGCCCATTTAATAAAGTATAAAATCATTTGATATTTTTTTTTTTTCAATTTGGTCCCTCAACTAATAAGATAACTATAGAGATAATCAATTAACTTGCATAAGAACTTAACCAAACATTGCATTCCTATTAAATGACAAATAAAAATATATGCGAATTTAAGTTAAAAATTCGGGATTCTACAACTAACATGGGGTTGGCGTCGTTTACCCAAGCCTGGTTCATCGTGAAGGTGGACTACTGAGTGTGAATCCATGCCTGCTGCAACCCTTTGATTTCTTACATCCAGGTGAACACCTTCTTCCTTGCTGTAATCTGATTCTTCTCCTTGTTGTCGGATTTCTGTCCAATTTGATTGTTTCTCCTTGGGTTCGAGTCTGTACTTCACAGTTAACGCAGTCACCATCTGCGTGAGATTGCGAAGAGCCTCGTCAATCCCCTCGATTCGTTGTTCGAGTTTGTCGAGCCTCCGTTCATCGTCGATTGTCCGACTACCTCCAGTACCTTCGTCGGCCATCGGATTAAGGTGAATTCCTTGCTCTGATACCAATTTTGGTGGGGAAACGTGTTTGAATTCTTGTAATAAGAATTATAATGAAAGAAATATGAAACGATATAGGAATAATTTGCTTTATTGATTGAGCCCCTGTTTGATCCCCATTAAATTACATTCCATTACATTCTATTTTTCTCTCTCCTATTTTCAACCACACAATCTTCCATAAAATAATATTACACGTAAATCGAAAAATTTTTCTTTTTTTTCAACCACTCATTTTTTCAACAAAACACTATTCCTCCCATTCTCATTACCAAAAACGGGGGCTGAATAATGAATAATTGATTGAAAATTGTACAATAGCTTCTATATTTATAGGCAGATTATTCCTATTCCTAACAATACTAGGAAATTGAAATAAGGAAACTAGTGAACTAATAAAACTTTATTCTAATTAAAACTCTCAATAAAATAAAAGTCCTAACACAAGAAAAGAAACTCTTAGAAAATATAAAATATAATTGTAGTAGGAATCCTATTGTAGTTGTACTACATCAGACCCCCACCGTCTAACGCACTTCCTGCTTTAGACAATAAAGGTAAAGCTCCGAAAACTTCAAGAACCTCTTCTCGTTTGCAATGCTTCAATTGTAAGGGCTTTGGCCACATCTCCTCTAGATGTCCGAGCTGAGCCTTAGTTATTGACGAGCGAAAGGATGTCGTTGATGAGCCTTTAGAAGATCAAGTCTATGAGTCTAACTTTGAAGAGTTTGACAATTTGGGTGATAATGAGGATACCTGCTTAGGTTGCTTTCATACCCTTCATGTAGGTCTAGGTCCTACTTATCTGGCCCCTGACACATCTCGGTTAAGTGTTGTACGTTGTACCCTTATCCAACCTAAGGATGTCGATGATTGGCGCCGTCATGCTATTTTTCATACTTATATCAAGATCAACAATAAAGGTTGTAAGATTATTGTTGATAGTGGGAGCTGTATTAACACGGTCTCTGTGACCACAGTATCCCGTCTTGGATTGAAGTCAGTCCCGCACCCCCAATCATATAGCGTCTCCTGGGTTGACACTTCTTCTATAGCTGTGAAAGAGCATTGTCTGGTGCCTATCCAATTTCTTGGGTATAAGGATCATATATGGTGTGACGTTATCCCTATGGATGTTGGGCATGTCATTCTTGGTCGACCTTGGTTGTTCGATCTGGATGTAACTATCCATGGGCGATCAAATTCATGTTCTTTTGTATTTAATGGAAAGAAGATTCACCTTAATCCTTTATCACCAAAATCTGTTGACTTACACCAAGCCAAAAAAATTGTCGAGAGGAAAGGATTACATGTGATTAGCCCGGCAGAAATTGAACGGACAATCGTAAATGACTCAATCGTATTTGTTGTGATTGTTATGGAAGTCCCGTTTGATCCCCCAATAGCGACCCCTACTGAAGCCCAATCACTCCTTCAGGAATTTAAGGATGTATTTCCTGACGACCTCCCTGATCTACTGCCTACCTTACGGGATATTCAACATGCTATAGATCTGGTTCCAGGTTCGTCTCTCCCAAACTTGCCTCACTATAGAATGAATCCTGCTGAACATGCCGAGCTCCAGAGACAAGTGGGTGAACTCTTTCACAAAGGCTTCATCCGTGAAAGTTTAAGCCCTGGTGCAGTGCCCGCCCTCATGACACCTAAGAAGAATGGTTCTTGGAAGATTTGCGTTGATAGTCGCGCTATCAATAAAATCACTGTCAAGTATCGTTTTCCCATCCCTCGACTTGATGATATGCTAGATATGATGGTCGATGCCACAATCTTTTCCAAAATCGATTTGAAGAGTGGGTATCATCAGATTTGGATCCGCCCAGGAGACGAGTGGAAAACTGCGTTTAAAACGAAAGATGGCCTATACGAGTGGTTGGTAATGCCTTTTGGACTAACCAATGCTCCAAGTACTTTTATGAGGGTGATGACACAGGCCCTTCGGCCTTTCATGGGCAAATTCATTGTTGTATACGACATCCTCGTGTACAGCAAAACAAGGGAACAACATCGAGATCATCTCACGCAAGTTTGCTCTACATTGCGTGCAACGAGCTTGTATGCCAATGTGAAGAAATGTTCTTTCTTCACGGATACAATTGTGTTTCTCGGATTTGTTGTTTCCGCTACGGGAGTTTCTGCTGATTCTACAAAGATTCGGGCAATTGTTGAGTGGCCAGATCCCAAGAATATACATGATATTAGGAGTTTTCATGGTTTAGCTACCTTTTATCGTCGTTTCATCAAGAGATTTAGTACGATCATGGCTCCTATCACAAAGTGTATGAAGAGAGGAGAATTTCATTGGACGCGGGAAACGGCTAAGGCCTTTCAGTTAATCAAAAGGCAAATGACAGAGGCTCCTGTCATGCGACTCCCAGATTTTTCCAAAGTTTTTGAGGTCAAATGTGATGCGTCAAGGGTAGGAATAGGTGGAGTCTTGAGTCAAGAACGCCATCCTATTGCTTATTGTAGTGAGAAATTAAATGATGCCAAGCAACGGTACTCGACTTATGATAAGGAGTTATACGCAGTTGTACAAGCCTTGCGCTATTGGCGTCATTACTTATTACCCCACGAATTTGTCCTCTTTTCTAACTATGAGGCTCTTCGTTTCCTTAATTCCCAGAGACGATTGAATTCTCGGCATGGCCGCTGGATCGAATATTTACAAGCCTATTCTTTTGTCTTAAAGCATAAGAAGGGTGTTGAAAATCAAGCTGCTGACGCTTTAAGCCGTCGCATCTCCTTCTTGTCCGTCATGAGTGTTAAGGTTCTAGGGTTTGAAAGACTTAAGGAAGAGTACGAGTTATGTCCCGATTTCAGGGACATTTTTCTTGCTTTGCATAATGGGGAGTTGGACACCACTGATGGTTTCCGTTTGGAGGAGGGCTATCTTTTTAGATCCAATAAGTTGTGCATCCCCAGGATTTCAGTGCGAGACTTTATAGTGTGGGAAAGTCATGCTGGTGGGTTGGCTGGACATTTTGGGCGTGATAAGACCATAGAGGAAATTGAACATCAATTCTATTGGCTCAGTTTAAAGACCGACGTGGCCAAGATTGTCGGCACATGTAACACCTGTCAACGATCTAAGCACCAAAGGCAGAACACAAGCCTCTACACTCCTCTCCCCGTCCCTAGTTGTCCTTGGTAAGACGTTAGTATGGATTTCGTGCTAGGGTTGCCATGTACTCTAAAGAAACACGACTCCATTTTTGTTGTCGTAGATCCCTTCTCAAAAATGGCACACTTTATTTCCTGTAGCAAGACTTCCGATGCATCTAAGGTTGCTAAGTTATACTTCCATGAGATCGTCAAGCTGTATGGCCTCCCTAAGACCATTGTCTCTGATAGGGATGTTCGTTTCACTAGCCATTTTTGGCGAACCCTATGGAGTATGGTTGGCACTAAACTAAAATTCTCTACTGCATATCACCCACAAACGGACGGTCAAACTGAGGTTGTTAACCGCAGTCTTGGTAATCTATTAAGATGTTTAGTCCAGGAAAATCTTAGGAATTGGGACTTAATTCTTCCTACTGCCCAACTTGCATATAACAGTTCAGTGAATCGGTCTATAGGTATGAGTCCTTTTGAGATTGTTCATGGTTTTAAGTCTAGGAAGCCGTTAGACCTTATTCCTATGTCTCCACATGCTAGTGTGTCTGTGTCAGTTGAGTCTTTTGCACAACATCTGCGTGACTTGCATATTGAGATCAATAAACAGCTAGAAGCGAGTAATGCATTATATAAACTTCGAGCTGATTTGCACAAACGCCATGTTGAATTTAATGTTGGGGATTATGTTATGATTCGAATTAGACCGGAACGGCGTCCATCTGGGCCTGCTTCTAAATTGCAAACTCGTAGTGCTGGTCCTTTTAAAAATTTAAAGCGTGTTGGTCCAAATGCTTATGTCATTGACTTACCATCACATTTTGGCTACCACCCTATCTTTAATGTTAAAGACTTAGTTGCTTACAAAGGTCAATTTCACCCCGCTGATGATCCTTTCACACCTCCATCTCTGGACCCTCATCCTGAACATGTTATTCCTGCCCCAATTCCACCTGCTGCAGCACATAAAGATAAAATTGATGCTATTCTAGATGCACAGACTATATTAACCAAGGATAGAGACATTCAGTGCTTCCTTGTTCGTTGGGAGGGCCGTCCTGATTCTGATTGTACTTAGATCCCCAAAGAGACACTTCAACAGCTTGATCCTGACTTGTTGGAGAATTATAGGAGTCAACAAGATCTTCCTCTACCCGGACCACCATCCTTGCGTGTCTATAGATGTCGAAAGAAGTTTGCTCAACCGATCAGTTTGTGGCTAGGAGATTGACAGCAGCCTTTTGTGACCTACCTCCTCGACGAGGTCGAGTTTTTCTCCCACCCCGAGAGAGTTGATGCGGACATCATCCTCATTTTATCTTTTAGTTATTTATTTTGGGCTTATGTCTTTTACTTATTTATTTCGGGCCTATGTCTCATTGGGCTTGTATATGTGTTTGGTCCAAGCCCCCAAGTTATTGTTTTGTTATTTATGTTATTGTAATTGGGATCGAAAGTTAGTAGATGATGAATGAATGAATTGTTGCCTTCCACTCCTCTGTCTTCTCTCTCCCCCCTCTTTCTTCTCTCACGTTTTCCCTTCTCTTTCCCCGGCTTCTTCCTCTTCTGCTTTTCTCTTCTTCTGCTGTTTCTTCCTACATCACTAAAACTTGAAATGGAAGGTGATAACTTGTTGTACTGTAGAGATGTAGCTATATCATAAGGAGTACTAACCTTATTTGAACCACCTGAACACATGGATTGAGGATGAGCTGAGCAAGAAAGGAGATTGCAATGATACTATTCAAGGTAACTAGAAGTGTTCCTGACTTAAGACCTGCGAGGTATAGGTGTAGAAGAGGGCCCATTTGAAGTAGAAATGGAAGTATCCAATTCTTGAGAGGGAAGAGGTTTAGGAAAAACGAAAGGATTGTCATAAGAAACGGAAGATAAATCTTTATAAGGGAAGATGTGTTCATGAAAAACTACATCTCGAGATATGAAAGAGGTATGAAGATCAAGATCATAAAGTTTATATCCCTTGACACCATAAGGATATCCAAGAAATATACACCTACAAGCTCGAGGAGCAAATTTTGAACGATTGTGAGAGAGGGTAGAGGCAAAACATAAGCTACCAAAGACTCTAAGTGAGCATTAATAGGAGGTTTGGCATAAAGGATCTCAAAAGGAGACTTGTGTTGCAACAAGGGAGTTGGTAAACGATTAATCAAATATGCTGCAGTTAAGACAGCTTCTCCCCAAAATTGAAGGGGTAACTTGGCTTGAAACATTGAGCAGGTGCTGATGTTTGCGTTCGACTACACTGTTTTGTTTAGGTGTAGCAACACAACTCTTTTGTTAAATAATTCCTTTTTCAGCACAAAAATCTTGCATATCAAGGTTGGGAGCATTATCAGTGCAAAATTGTTTTATTTTAACTTGGAATTGTGTTTCAACGAGATTATAGAACCATTGAATGTATGATCTTGATTCAGATTTATAGTGCAAAAGATAAATCCATGTGGATCTAGAGAAGTCATCCACTAAGGTGAGAAAATACTATGCACCATTTAAAGAAGGATGAGCAAAAGGCCCCCATACATCACAAGTACTAACTGAAACACGTGTGTAGAAAATGTATCACTAACAAAGAAAGGATGCCTATTTTGTTTAGCCATTGGACAAATAGTACAAAGGAATTCTTTAGGACTAGAGATTACTTTAGAATTGGAGTTAACAAGACTTTTTAAACAAGTAGGAGACAAGTGACCTAGGCGAAAATGCCAAAGATTAAAACAACTTGAATTTGCAGAGGAAGTAGCACATGTAGGAGACTGTAGGAAACCTTGACAGATGATACAATCCTCATTTTTCTTCACCAATACCAATCGTCGTCCATGAGATAAGGTCCTGAATAAAGCAGTAACGAGATAGAAAAATTAAGCAACTATTAGAACTATGTGTGAGTTTACTGGCTGATAGCAAGTTGAAAGAAAAGGAAGGAACACACAGGACATTTGTTAAACGAAGTTTATTTGAAATGAGAATAGTGCCAATATGAGTAACTCGTACAGAAGCACCAGTAGGCAATTGAGCAAAAGAATTTACTTTAGCTGTTATAGTGTTGAGAAGAGAAGTTGAACACACCATGTGGTCTGTTGCTCCCGTATCAATAATCCAGGGAGCATTCGAAAAAGAAGTAGGAGTAGAAGAAAATGATGGGCAATGATGTATACATGTCATATTGCATAATTTGAATTGAGGCTGAAATGATGGGGTGAGGTTATCACACTTACTGACCAAAGAAGCGTCAACGGGTGGAGCATTGATTGGTTTAAGTAAATTGAGGAGCTGATTGTATTGTTCTTGAGTGAGTGGCATTGAAGAAAGATTCTGCTCGCTGGAAGATGCCATTGAATGAACTTGGCTTGAAGAATTAATTCCTTTACTCTTGCCTGATTTAAAACCCTAGAGGAAAACCAATAATTCTGAAGCACTTGTCAGTCGTGTGGGACGTATAACCACTTTCAGCACAATATAATTTTCCTTTTCGAGGGCCAGATGGCTGCTTGAATGAACCAGATGAATATTGAGGCAGAGAAGGACCAGGTGCTGTCTTGCTAGCCATAGCAGCAGAGTCAAACTGAGGAGTATAATGACCAATATGTATTTGAGTTTCCTCTTGTAAAATCAAAGAGAAAACTTTGTTGAGAGAAGGCGAGGGATCAGATAACAGTATTTACCTCTTAATGCAGCAAAAATCTCATTCAGTCCCATAAGAAAGTGCAGAACGTAATCTTGAAGATGATAATCCAGTAGAGTTTTAACACCAGGACTGGAATCATTAGGTAAAGGACGATAATTGAAATATTGATCCCACAAGGTTTTGAACTTGGTGAAATAATTAGTCACTGATGACGAACCTTGAGTAAGAGCGCAGATCGACCTTTTCAATTGAAAGATGTGGGGAGCATTTCCTTAACTAAATCTCTCTTCCATTTCTTTCCACAGGTCAGATGTAGTAGCAATATAAGGAACACTAGCAGCAATATCTTTATTCAAGGAGTTTTAAGATCCAAGAGCAAACCATGTCATTACAACGAATCCATGCTTGATAAGAAGGATCAGTTGTAGATGGCTTTGGGAGATTTCCATTGATAAAGCCAAGCTTGTTCTTAGCAGAGATGGCCATGGACATTGATCTCTTCCAAGGAAAGAAATTGGATCCGTTAAGAACTTAAGAAACCCATACAGTACCAGGACTGTCATTGTTTGCTAAGAACAGAGGATTAGAAGAATCTTCAGCAGCCATAATCACAATCAGCAAAGGAACTAATATAGAACGCAGTAGAAGACATAAAATTGCTTTGATACCATATCAAAAAAGGAGCTAGAAAAAGGTAAAAGAATGGGAAAATCCGGAGAGAATCAGACTCTCTTTTCTTTTGTATTCTGTAAAGAACTGATTAATGTTGTACATTGATTCTATTTATAGAATTAGCTATCAAATTGCCAGCTACAACTAACTGCATTCGAACTGCTAACTAACAGCTGTAACTATTTATTCCAGCTCATCTTTTCTAACTTCAACTGCCTGTAACTGCAGCTTCAACTTTAGTTTTCGTTTCAGCTTCAGCCACCGGTTTTGCTTCAACAAGTTGTTGGGTTGTAACAGTGTTTCTTTTCATCTTTTGATTCAATTCAGCTTGTGAGCACATTTAATCATGGAACTTTGCACTCATCATCTGCGTCTGGTTTTATGTCCATTTGTAAGCAAAACTTCTAACCTTTGAAATGCCTGGTTGGACGTTTTCTTTATCTTTCCTTTCCTTGTACAAGCAAACGTTGAATTGCCTCTTCCTTATGATGATATTATTTCTCAGAAATTGCTCAAGATTAAAAAAACAGTAAATATATTCATAAACTGTCTTTGTACTTCCTTTTTGTAGCCATTCGCGGAAATTGGTTTCTTGATTTCTGACACACTAGATGGAGGGATCAAGCAAGGATCACCAGGTACAAATCATTCCACGTGGTAGGAAATTTTGTCTTCTAATCACTTCTTCGGTTTTGCAATATATTAGAAAGTTTTGTTCTCTGTTCTATGTTTGGTGTAAATAAAATTGTATCGTCAATTTAAATAGTGAATTTTGTTAGTTGCATATTGAGATACGCATACAAGTTAAGCAAGTTTTCTACGAAATCTAAATATTGCTAAATTGCACAATGTGACATTTAATTTGGTGTTATTCGCTTGACATAATGTCGTTTATGTTCATCTCTTGCCTTCACAATAGTTTATTGCGAGAGCTACTTGCACCTGGTGCTACGATTGCTATTGCTACTGCAAAATTGTACTACTATAACAAATAATAGAATTATAATATCTGTTAGACCCAAGATTCTTTATTTTCTCTCAACGATAAGATTATCTTCAATAGGCTCTTTAAACATGGTAAAAATTATCGATAGTCGTTTTACGTAACAAACTGTCATGTGTACGCTATATGAGACGATCATCAATAGTCTTGACTATCAATAGTATTACTCTCAAATGCAAGATCATCTCTATTTCAAAGAGTCAATCCTTAAATTATGTTTCAAAAGATTCTTGAATTGACATTTTAAAATAGAGAATGAATTTGAATATTAAAACTCTAAAATTAAATGCATTAAAAATATTTCAATTTTCAACGAAAAATAATTTAATAATTTAGGGGGAATTTAGTGAAAATAAATAATAATAATAATAATAATAATAATAATAATAATAATAATTGTTTTTTGAGTTAGATAGAGCGTGTTGGAATACTTGAAACATTCTCTCTAAAAATGTACAAATGCTATCTAAATTGTTAAACATGATCATTAAAAATATCTGAGATGTTGTGACCCATAATAAAGGTTTGTTCTAATACCTTCTATATTTATCAAAAAATACTAGGGCAACTTAATATATGTATAAATTTCTAAAGCGAAAATACATTTACAAAATTCACTTGAAATTGTACTTACCTGCAAACGGTGTAACGATTCAGTTGTTCTAACAAAGACAAGAATTCTAATGAACAGATTGATTAATTTTCAAATTTTTTCGACCTAGTTAGACTATTTTAAACATCGAATTGACAGTATTCTGTCACCAAATTTCCAAGTTGAACAAGAATCCATCTTATGGAACAGGAGAGAGGGAGGGGCGTTGAAGAGTTAGTAGATGAGACAAGCAGGAGAAGATGAAAGCAGAGAAATTTACCCTTGTAAAGAACATTAATCAGAGGAAGCTTCTAATAAAATATAACCATATCAAAATCTTACCAAGACAAATCTAATCTATCCAGTTGATCATCCGACCAGGATGTTTACATAAAGCTGAGGTCAGGACATTTTCTAAGGCTAGTAATCTACCTACGAATGCGCTCACGACACGGGCAAGCTGCAAGCATCAATGAACCTAATAAATCAAAAGGTGAAAATCCATACCTAAACACAATCACAAAAAGCCCTAAAAGGTCATTTAAGATCATGGGTTTCTTTACAACCAGCAACCTCCAAATTCTAAATAACTCTCCTATCTAAACCAGATTTTGTCTCACAAATGTCTAGGTAGCTTCAAAGATTCACGTGTTTGCAACCTGTGATGGTAACCCCGGATGGTTGTGTTCACCTTCGTAAGTGACTATTAGCATTGAAGGTTCTTCCAAGCATCTCTCCACATGTTTCCTTGCAGGACACCCTCTTATGCTACTGCATTTATAGTATCCTCTGCACAAATGAAAGATGCACTCAGTGCAACCATTTAAGAAGTTCGAGCTTTCTTAAACCAAATAAGAACTAGAAATTCCAAAATGCAGTGCTGGGCACCATAGATAATTAGGAAAGAGGTTAAATTCATGGGTAAAATAAGGCTGACATAACATGTTCTGGCAAGAGGCAGGAACTTAGCAATGTTAAGACCGCGCTATGCTTGGCACAGCTGACAAAAATGCTAAGCCCGTGACAGTGCTAAAAATGACAAGAATCCTTTTTGTTGCAAATGAAATGAGTCAAAATCCTCCATGAATTTGATTCAACCCAACCGCACACGCAGCTGACCCCAAGAAAACTTTAGACAATAGAAGAAACAAAATCATATACTTGCAAGTAATAGAACAAACGTAAAAACTTATGACCAAATATCTCAACAGTGGCTAGTTCAACTTTTGAATTGCAAATATCTAGCGTCTCATATAAGATATTAGTCAAGGCGATTATTACAAGTAATTTGTGGCAAGTTTGAGCTCAGAGTAGGTCAGCGATACCTGGGATGAGGAGAACCTTTAATTGGCTTCTGGCCATACTTTCTCCAGGAATACTCGTCCGGGGGTATATCTGCTAGCTTGTTGCTTATTGCAGGTACTTTTATTGTTCTTTTCACCCTGTGCTTCCTGTCAGATATTAGTAAAAAATAAAAGAAGCCAATGAAAAAGAAGCATTTGTGAGATATACTCTGTAGAGCAATGATATTGTGGATCAGAAATGGTAAAAGCTAAAAATAAGCACCTCTTCTTTGAGCAGTGGCATCTGCCACTGCTTCCACATTTCACACTTCCATCCTCTCCCTTTCCCAAGCACATTCTCTTGTGTGGGTATGAGCTTTGATCTGCTGATCGAGCTGCCCCAATTAAATGAAAGGCATTTCCATCAAAATTAGCCACACTCCCATCCATACTCAATGAAGATATAAAGGACCTAGTTGGTGTGCAGGTCGAGCTATCAAAATTCAGACTAATGCCACTATTACAACGCCGATACATCATTTCAACTTGCTGTTTCAACTTTTGCTGCTGAAGATGGAGAAAATGATAACTCGGTATTGGTGTTTGTTGAGCGAGTTGAAGAGCGGTTTTCCCACATGAGCTCGATTCTGAAGAAGGGTTTCCCGATGTGAGAACACTCCTGATATTGGATCCTGTTTCTTGGTTTTCTTGAATAGGGTTCGTATCAATGGAATTGATTTGAGGGATCTTAAGACGTTTAGATTGATCATCTATTTTAAGTATTGGATTTTCTAGAAATAAGTTTTGGGGGAAAGGGGCTTGATTTTTCTTGACTTTCCTCACTCTAGCATGACCACAACTAGAATTAAGAAGAGAAACAACTTTCTTGAACTTATTTACAGCCTCCCCGGTTTGCTCAACTAAATTCCTAAACTGATTCTGATCCTGGAGTTTTTGAGACAAAAGACTAAGCACTCTATGGCAACTCTCCACAGCTGCAATATTTGCCTTTTTAACCTCCTCCATTTTACACAATCAACCCCCCACAAAAAAGCTAAAAATGTCAACTAGAAAAGCTAAAAACCCAGAATTCCCAATACCCAAAAACATCAAATTCAAGTACTTTACTGGTTCATTACATCTTCAACTGTCCATAAAAATAAAAACCAACTTGAAACCCCCATTTTAGCAAAGATATTCAAGCAAACATAAGATCATGATATTCAATAGGGCGATGCAAGGATCAATCAACACAAGAAAAACCCATGTAAAATCAAATGCTAAACTTGAATTTGAAAAGGGAAGAAAATTCAACACGCAAAAGAACAAAAGTAAGGAAAAAAAAAAGTCTCAAACGGACCTCTATTTGGACTTCTCAGTTGCTATCAAACCCTAGATTCTTTCAATCTCCATAAGAGAGAGAGAAGACAAGTGTGAAAGATAAGACTTTGCTTTCCCTTAGCGGAAAATTCACATACACAAACAAATACAAACATGCAAATTATTAGAGAGCGAAAGTACTTTGGGTGGAATGCGCATTAAAAATTAACCTGCCTACCAGCAGCGAAACTGCCGTCTATGTAACATATTTCAAAGCGGGACCTACTTTTGACTTTGTTATTCTTTCTGCTTTTTTTGCAAACATCTTTGCACATCTTAATATTAAAAAGAATCATGCTACAATATAAATTTTTTTAATAAAAAATCTTTATAGACAACATATGGAATGACATCGTTGGAAGATGGTAAAAAGAGAAAGAAAATAGTCCAAAATGCATTTTGTCACATGAGCATCGGTACACATTTTGTTAAAATAAATTTGGTACTTCGAGTTTTATTCGTATTAAAATTTGCTTATTTTTGCATGGAGATGCTACACTTGTAGAATTTATTTTACAGAATTAATACATGGAAACAGTTGTCAAGATATGTCCCTGTGATTGGCGGTTGTCAAAAACAATTGTAATTCTGTATTAATTCTGTCAAATAAATTCGATACACTTAAAAATAATTTATGGGGTATTTGATAGGCACTTTTATGTAAAAATACATTTTTGAATAGTAAATTGATGTGAAATGTGTGATTGAAAAATAAGAATTTTTTTTTATTTGTATGTAATATTATTTTAATGAAGAATGTGTGGTTAAAAAGAAGAGAGAGAAAAATACATTTTGAAAAAAAAAATGACTACAAACGGGGCCTCAATTTTGCATTAGCATCCGCTAATTACAATATCGGACTCTTGTCTTGTTCTTTTGCTTTCAAAGAGCATCTAATTACGACTTAGTCTAACCACTACACTACATTAAATAATATAATATTTA
Source organism: Olea europaea var. sylvestris (assembly GCF_002742605.1). Taxonomy (NCBI): domain Eukaryota; kingdom Viridiplantae; phylum Streptophyta; class Magnoliopsida; order Lamiales; family Oleaceae; genus Olea; species Olea europaea. Next base: position 92,719 of record NW_019231398.1, read on the forward strand.
TTACATAAATCTTTTCATTGATTTTTTTTTCTTTTTTGGTGGGGGATTTTAACTAGTGATGTATATAATAAGAATAATGTTATTTGCAATCATTCACTATCGCAGTCGTCCTATATGATACACATGTAGCGATTAGTGATTTGTTGTATAAGATAATAAAAAACTATAATATTAATGTATCAAATCACTAACTGTCGCATGTATGCTATATAATACAATTAGGGACTGCAAATAGCATTACTCGTAAACTAAACTCAATTAAACTCATTTGATTTTATATTTCATTTAATGACATTGGTATCACTTAAATGGATGAATCTACATAGCATTATTCGATAGGACTAAGCCTCTGTCTGATGGTTATTATTTGGTCAAAAAAATGTTTTGAATAGTGATTTTTAGAAAAATGTGCGTTAGAAAGTTGAAAAAAATTTCGAACTTACATGTATAATATTTTATTATGTGAGTGTGATTGAAGGTGAGGGTGAAAAAAATAGTTTTCAAACAATTTCAGGTGACGAACCCCTGGGGTCCACTTGTTAGGAAAATATGTTGACTTGAGAAAAATACACAAAATAAAATATTTTCACTTAAAACGAGATCCAGTGGTGTAATAGCGTAAAATGGATTCTCGAGGAGCTAAGAGAGAATTCAGAAGTCATTGCAGCAGAGGAATATACGATTTCTTAACTTGGAGTAAATCTCCATCCAAGTGAGCATATAGAATAAGTTCAAGAAATTAGAACTAAACCCTTGTCTTGGGGCCATTCCCCCTTTTTTTTTTTTTTTTTTTTTTTTTTTTTTAAAAAATAAATCAAAAAAAAAAAAAAAAAAAAAAAAAAAAAAAAAAAAAAAAAAAAAAAAAAAAATTTAAGAGAAAGTATGGTTAAAAAGTAGGAAAAAAATTTAGATTTACATGCAAAATATTTTATTATGTGAATTGTGGTTAAAAATAATTCGGTAGAAAAAAAGAATTTGAAAAAAGAGGAAATTACATAATATTAGTTGTTTAACTATTACAATTCAAAAATCAGAGTCGAAGTTCCATTATTCACAAATTAAGTATTAACAAAATAATCAAATATTAAATATTTTCATACAATTTAATTACAAACCCTATCATTTCATTCTTCTCATTCACTCACTCTTCATCTTCTTCCTCTCTCTCTCACTCTCTCTCTCTCTCACATATCCTCATCTCTGTCCGTCATCGTCGTCGGAGTACTTACCGTCGCTACCACGTAAGCATTACCGCGATGCTGCTGGTAATGAAGAGATCGGAGCCACAACGAGTGGAAGTGCAACGGCAGCGATTTGTACATGAAGTGACAGCTGAAATCTTCTCTAATTTGTGTAGGTTTGTGCGCTGCCGCACATTTTCCCTTCTCACCGAGGCACTCCATCTATTACCGAAGATGGCGGTGCTGTGAACGCCGTTGCCCGCGACTCTGCTTGTTCTTTTTTTTTTTTTTTTTTCTTTTTGCTTTTTAAATTTTATGTTGTCATTTTTTTAATATAATTGACGAGGTTTACATATGGAAATTATTAATTATTTTATAGATGGTCTTTTGTGTGGTGGTGGTGGTGACTATTTTTTGTGGTGGATCTGACAGTTTGGGATGTTGAATCACCTACACAACGATGTCACCATCGGAAGATCACCTGTCGTGAGGTTATGGTCATTTTTGTTGTCAACGATGGTTCTAGTGGTGTTGTGCAGGCGGCAGCTATGTGGCAGTGGTCGCGGTAGTGTTGTGGCGGGGACGGGGTGAGACAGGGAATGTGACCAACTATCTGGTTGATTTGTGACCAAATATTGGGGTGGATCGAGATCGATGGTGGGGTGTTTAGTGTATGTGACCAATGATTTAGTTTTTTATGACTAACTTTTAAACTGTGACCTTAAAATTCGATAATTTGTGATAAAAAAATTTGAAAATCTGTGACCAATAATAAACTGTGACACATATTTTTATTTCATTTTTTTGATTTGTGACCAATAAAATAAATTGTGACCTATAAAAAAATTTATTTGTGATCTCGAAATAATCTGTGGCCAATTAATTTAACAATATTTGACCGATAAAAAAAGTTATTAATTAGCTAATATTTGAGTTTTGTATTTTGAAACTTGACACTTGAAAATTGAATTTGTCATATTTAACACCTGGCTTTTGAATTTTTCCCATAAAAAAATGAAAATCAAACAGGGGCTAAATAAATAGACTTTTTTTTATCTTTCTACATGAAAAATATGTATGCTTCTCTTTCTCACTCGCCATATGTAATTGTTATAGATTAGTATGAAATTAAGATCATGTTTGATAAAGTTTATTTAACTCTATCTATATCCAAATGTTTTATACGTATTATAATGTTTTATGTATTATTTATATATTTTTACAAGTCACAACATATGACCTAATAAAACTTTATCGAACATATACTAAGTCATGGATGAAGAGCTCTAGACTAATTGTGATGAAATTATTTTAGGCGGTTCTTTAATTTACATTTTTTATATAATTTCATTTTAACACTGGGGAAAATGACATGATTAACATAACGAAGTCCTCGACTCACAAGCTTTAAAAATCGAGAAAATTGATTTTTAATCTTTCATTATAGCCATACAATCAGTATCTAACTATGAAAACGGTTTGTTATTCATTAAATCATTGTGAGTCATTAGTTAAAACTGGACAATGTATTTGGATTGTTTAATACATTTCATTAAAGACAATAAAAAATTAAACATATTGGAAGATTAATCTACAAAGGAAACACCAAAACATCAAAATGCACCAAAATTTGGTGCAAAAACTCGCCAATGTCGTACCAAAGTTTGCGCCATTTTGGTGCAAAATGGTGCAGAGTCAAATTTACCCCTTTTTTTTTTTTCATTTGTCAAACTAACTGATGGAAGGTATTTGTGTCACAAGTGTTATATCTTTTTTAATACAAGTTGTTGTTGTTGTTGTTATTTGATTTTAAAATAAATTTTAATAATGTAAAAAATAATAATTAATTATTAATTAAAATAAGACTAAAAAAAAAATTAAAATATAAAAAACACGATTATTTAAAGTTAACACGAAATGTATTACAACGACCATATACATACATTACTCTAGTATTATTTAACGTAATTATGTGTATTTGTAAAATAAATAAATGAATAATTTCAAATAAATGAATTATTAAATGAAAAAAATGATTTAACACTGTTCATTTGGTGTAATAGTTGGAGATGATTTTTAATTTTGTGCTAGATTTTATGTAAAATGATGCAAACTTACCTCAAATTTTGATGCAAGGTTAGAGATGATGTTTTCTCCTGCATTTGGTGCTAATGACAACCTTTTCCTTGAGCCAATTATGTTTGGCTAAGATTAAAAATTCTATTTATTTGTAAGTTCTCTTTACGGGTCATAATAATAAATTAAGAGTTATCCTTAAAATTAGTAGAAAACGGTTCCACGTCCTAACATTTTTAAGCTTAGCTAGTTTAACATGCATTATGAACTTTTCTTTGAAAAAGTTTCAAAATGCATATTGAGAGCAAGAAGAGGGAGAATTTTATTATACTTTTGAGGCACATGGATATGAAAACTTGACCTTTTTTATATTAAAAAAGCACATAAAAAGCAAAATTGAAATTCGAGATCCCATAAAGAGATGATATTTTAAGATTGCGATGTTATAAAAGTTAAAATATAAGGCTATGTTTGGTGTAGATTTTTTAGAATAAACTTAATGAAAAAGGGGCACTTTTGGAGAATGTATTGTTATAAAAATAGGAAAAAGTTATAGATTCACATTTAAATTTATTTTATTGAAAAGAATATGTAGTTAAAGATAAATTTTAAAGAATCTATACCAAATTAATTTACAAAATTTATAAGCCATTCTTGTATGTCTGTTGTCTCCCACAATGTTGTCCTTGAGAGATTTGACACACTACAAAATATTAGCTTATCCAACAAATTAATTGGTAAATATGAAGTCTGTTTCAAGAACAATCAACATCAAATGAAGAAGAATAGCTTTTTGTATGTTTTCTTGGAAAGAAATTTTTCTCGTAACACCAAAATTCTTAAACACAATAACAATACTACAAATGTATGTTAATAGTTCAAATGATGAATAGTAACGCTGTTTTCTCATCCAAATCTTCTTCCTCAGCAATAAGCTTTCAAGAGTATCAAAAAGGTAGCCCCCAGAGCATAGTTTAGTGGTGTAAATGATAGGAGTGAAGTTATCTCACACCTTGCTGGCAGCTGCAATATGGAGGTTCGATTTCTAAGACATGGAATTGGATTCCTTCTAGGCGCTGTGTATATACAGCTCTTGTTTCCTAACCTGATGGAACACATCTCGCGATTTACCTTCCTCACAAAGTTTTAGGGGCGGGAGGCTCTCAAGGTTGGGGTTCAACTTTTTTGAGTATCAAAAAAGGTAACATATAACGAGTATGGAAAAGATGCACGACATCATGAAAATAGTATTATTTTACTCCACACGATAAAGCCACTCTTTGAGGACGTTGCATATCATTTTTTATATTGTTAGAATCTGTTCGTTAATATCTTTTCCAAATTCTATTGTCAAAATGCTGAAAAATTGATATTATTCTCCATGACAATTGGGTTTTGCAAATTCTCCACATAACAAGTAGACGATTTCAAAAATTTCGATAAGAGCACTCTATCACTCACCCATCTCGGGATCTTGGAATATCTCCTCTGACTATTCTTGTGCCCCTATCGACCCAATCTACCGTCAAAAGTCCCCTTAAAGGATACCCAAGCTTGATGCCATTTGTGAAATCATCGTTTCATTTCTTTTATTTATTCACCAAAATTGGTCTGCACCAGTTAATCGTCATTGTGTGGATTTAATATTGTTACATATTCAATCCTAAATATCCGAATCAATGAAAAGACGCAGAAAAGATATTTCAGTATATCTAGCAATCGTTCCATGTAAATGAGCTGAAAATTCTTTGGGAATCATCATTAGTTTGTTGTATACTATAGACCAACATATACATATTTCGATGGAATAATTCAATCCAGCAAACCAAACGGTAACCTTCCTATCGTAACGTTGTACACCGTTTATTTCACAACAATTCACATGGGACTTATAACACCAGTTGCTTCATCCATGCCTTTCTCTGGGGATATTGCTCCTTTTGATAGTTCGGGGACCCAATGCTTGTTGTATGAAATGTTGAGGACCTTCGTTGCTATTTCCGCTCTTAAAATATCTTAAAACATTTTTCTTTGTTTTTCTTGAGTTCGAAGCTAGAAAAAGTTGAGTGCCTCGTCGTGCACACGTTTGCAAAGCACAAATTCTCCGGAAACGGCGCCGTAACATCACCTCCGATAAATGGGCAGCTACTGACGAAACGAAAACTAGCACCACTCTTCCTCTCTCTTTTAGGGTTCGTATTTTCGAGTTCAAGATAAAATAAATATTAAAATGTCGACCGGGTACAGTTCTCTGCCGACGGACTACGGCAGCGCAACCGCCGAAGGGGGAGTCTTTATTCGCGCCAAATCACGGATGCAATTGATCTACGCCACAAGTCGGCCGTGGCGCGAGCTCTTCTCCCATCCGGCCTCCTACACCATCCCTTACAGCGTCAGCGAATTCACCTCGCGTTTCAAGCGCAATTTTAATTACTTCCGTGTAAACTACGCAATGATAATGCTTTTCATACTTTTCCTCAGCCTGTTATGGCACCCAATTTCCATGATTGTGTTCCTAGTAGTGTTCGTCTTCTGGTTTCTCCTCTACTTCTTTCGCGAGGAGCCGATTGAGCTGTTCAATCGTATGTTGGATGATCGCGTGGTTTCGATCGTGCTCGGAATTGTGACGATTGTGTGCTTGATTTTCACTGGCGTTTGGCTGAATATTCTGGTGTCAATTTTGATTGGATTGGTGATTTTGGTTCTGCACGCAGGATTTAGGGCTACGGAGGATTTGTTCTTGGATGAAGATGAAGTTGCCGATGGCGGATTGCTCTCTGTTGTTGGATCCACTTACACAGTAGTCTGAACAAACTTTAGCATTAGAGATTTATAGTATTACAAAATGGATGAAAATTGTGGCTAGAATTGCAAGTTTTTGTTGCAAGGGAATTGAAGATTGGATATCATCACTTTTTTACTGTAAAATTTTGTGTTTTGAATAGTCATATGATTATGTTTTTATTACCTTTTCCTTTTTGTTTATGCTTTTAAACATAGCAAATGTAATCAACCTTGCAGTCTTATTTCACCTTGAAGCACAATCGATTTGGTGTTTTTTCAAGTTTATAAGTAGGTCAAACATCATTTTTATCCACATGTCCATATATACTTGAAAAAGTACCATTCACGGATGTACAAGTTTGGAACCGGTAACACATTGACAGGGTCCAAGATTATATGGGGAATATAGAGAGTTAAAAATCCACCTACAACAGAACAAAAATGAATTCGAGTGCGCTCGTCCATCCTGATGTAAATAAAACATAAGTAAAACCTTTTTTTTCTTGTAAACAAATCACCAGCTCATCTGCTTCAATGCAAACTTATTGGACTATGTTCTGGCTTGAGTACGAATATGGCAGTGATAGCAGTTTCAAGAAATCACAAATCCCAATGCATGCTCTCCGATACACATTCAATCAAATATCGGGAGCTTTGCGAGAGTAGCTTAATACCATCATAAAGTCCTTTGCTGATGAACCAATAGTGGCTGATACTGTCTCCGAAGTAGTAGTTTGAAGCCATATATCAACTAGATTATTCAGTGTCAATGTGGGGACGACCGTTTGTCCCATACATTTGATTTCAACCTACAAAGTGAATGGCGAAAGAATCATCATCCATACTTGTCGCTGATAATATGACTTCTCGCACATTCTAAGTATTATTAAAGACAAATTAAGAAACATGAAGAGTCTGACATGGTAAACCATTGTAGCTCCTCAAGAATGCATGAAGCCATTTCTAATTAATTGGAAGGGATGGAATTGCTTACCTCATCTTCATTAGTAAGATCCAATTTCTTCTTGAGGTACTTCTGGATAAAAGAAACCGGTATGCTCCCATCCCTGTGAAGAATGAAGCAGTTATGAAGGAAGAAAGTATTTCAGTCATAATCTGTATGATGAAAACTTACATTTCTTTCAAATTCATGAACTTTAACATTACAACATTCAGAAGCATCATCAATTCATTTCGACTCATAAAACTCCAAAAATGACACATTGTTGCGATCATATGACTATACTTTCCAGTTGGACCATAAAAAGAGTTGGAGAATTGTATCATATCATGGAAGTCTGGAGAACAGTTACCAGTTATCACAGGTGGAAATTGAAGAAACCAACACAGAGACGGTGTGCACAAAACTCGAAATAACAGTAAAATAACAGATAGAATTTCAGTGGAATTCTCGTCCATTTATAGTAAATGAGCACATTCCTTTCATTTGTGAATGAATAACATTGCCAGCAAGCAAGTTTAATCATTTATGAAGACATAAGTCACTAAATCAAGGCAATTCTTGTGGAGAATAACATCACAAGATCTTCGATTTACGAACATTGATCATTCATTAGCTAAAATGAAATGAAGCAGATAAGAACTTACTTTATCCTCAAGTAGTTGGCAGAAATTTGTGGCAAGTGTGCATCTCCTTCCCTAAAAAAATATATCAAGTAAATCAGAAAATTCCAGAAACAGAGATGACATATACAACAGCATCCAGTCTATTCAAAAGATCTGATCATTTTAGTAGAAGTAAATGCATACTGGTCATCAGACGCCACTAATGAGAACCAAATTGGATTATTTCTTTTTTCACAGGTAGCAGTGGCAGCATTGAGCACATCCTGGTGTGTTATTCTAAGCTCTCCAGAATTACGTGCCTTCTTCTGCTGGATTCTACGTATTTTTTTAGTTTTTTCTGATTCTCCGTGGTCGTGGACTTTGCCATTCTTATCATGTTGAACTTTTGACTTTGTTCCTGCTTCCTTGTTTTTGCTTTTACGGACGAGTCCCTCATTACCATGGAAATGTATAGAATCCGACTTAGCAACAGATCCTTGGGGGGCCAACTGAGAAGATTTACTCCTATTCGCTGCTTCCACCAAACAATTCAAGGGCTTCCAAAGATCAACTTTCCCTTTCAATGCTTCAGAACCTCTCTCTCTCTCTTCATCAGGACTAAGTCGGCTAGATGCCTCAGCAGCATTAGGGTTCTGTACAAGCAACATCAGTAAGCACAAAGAATGGTATTTGAGACGTGCATAAGGTGTAGAGATAACCAGGCGGAATCCTAAAATTAAGGCAGTATATGTAACTGTCAGATATATTTCCCTCACCAGCCTGGTATTCTGGGAAACTTTGTTTAGTCTCTCAGGTGACTTAGAGTTCTCAGGGCAGTCTTCCACTGAATCTTCATCTTTGTCAACAGCTTTCTCTATCGTAAAACTGGAACTTCTTGATGCTTTTCTTGCAATAGATTTCGATCTTCTTCCTGTCATTCCACTGTGTGCTGATACTCTAGGAGCACTAATCGCCAACGAAGAGAGTGATCTCTCCTTTCTCTTTGCAGGTAATTGAACTGGAGTCACCACTTCAGGTGTGTTTACCTTTCTCTTAGAAGAAAATATCTTTGCCCTTACATCTTGCAATTTATGATCAGGCCTAAAATACAAAATTTAATTTTATACTTTTAACACACAAAAAGAGGCGCGCGCACCCTGGGGGGGGGGGGGTATCAACTATCAGATGAAAAGTTCAACATCTAAAATTTCTCTTAGACATGAATACAAAAAATGACCGAAATTGCATCTGCTTGCAAAAAAATTCCCCTATAACAGTATTTATGCATAAGGTCTTTAATACTAACGAAATAGAAGTGAATCTAGACCTTCACTATCTGATATTTTGTTCCCAATAAGCCTAATTAGTTTCTTGATGATATTTTTCTTCTTTATTTTGCAGAACTACAGAACAATCAATATCCTCAAACATTTGAGATTTCAAAAGTTGAGCACAACTAAATTCGTGCGACAAAGATATGAAAGAAAAAGAAACAACGATATTTATGCCATAAGCTTGGCATTGTATCTATAACAAAGATATGAAAGAAAAATGAAACAAAGGAAAAGATGGTGATGAGCTAGTGAGCTCCAGAATCAGAAGGCTTTCCATGTATAAGACAAATGAGTGTTTCAAAGGTGTCCAAAAATGATATCGGGAAATGGAAACTGAATGCACAAACCATCATTGATCTTCAGTTACATAACTTTTTATCAAACATTTTAAGAAAAAGACCTAGCAATTATAAACAGGTGTGTGTGCCGAGAGAGACAGCATTAGAAAAAGTATTTGACCTCAACTTCTCCAATGGAGCGCATCCTAAATTAATATTGCATATTGGACAGCATTCCATTTCCTCATCTGAAAGTTTCTTATATATGCAATTCCTGCAAACTAGATAGTATCCAAAGGCAAAAATATTAGATTCCTCATCAAAAAAATTTAAAAATTATATGGTGAACACATAAAAATTAAATTCCTCGAAGCATTAAAGAGCAAAGGAAGAGAATGTATACACTTGTATCTTTATTTCGCCTCAAACATAATTTATATGATATCAAGCGGGGACGGAGGGATAAACCCTGGTACCAATACTTGTCCATCGCTAGTTCAAATTTTGATTAGAATATTTTCAAGAAAAAAAAAATTCTTTCAGAAAATCGATCAGTTGCTCACGCCACTTACTCAGACTGCAGAAATCAGGTCAATAAAATATCCCACTGAGCATACATAATATCCATAAACACAGAAAAAAGAAAATTCAAACTTATAAAACACGGAAAATTTAAAAAGACCCATAAACATATCTCTGATGCCCGGATCGTTAACGTGCAATCCGGGCAACAATTCAAGCCCCAAACCCAGATGCCACAACACGAAAGACAAAGCAAAATCAGATCACAGACGAACACTGACCATAAACTGGAAATTAATTATTCATGAAATTCAAAGCGAATTATAGAAATTCCAAAGAATTACACAATGACAGGAGTATACTCACATGTGTGAAGACATTCGATAATAGTTGTGGCGTCGTGGAAGAGCTTGCGGCAGAGTGGACATGTCATGCATGGCAAGACTGCCTCTCGCTTCACCTTCACCACTTGATTCGGCATCACAGTAATTCTTCAAACCCACTGAAATCAACAAATCGAAACGGGGAACCAATCTATGAACCCACCACCACCACGTAAATTACGAGGTGCATGCTAGCGCCACCACACGAACATGGCTTTTACGACCATTCCCCAACTTATTAGTTGTATCTGCATTAAAAACATAATCCAAACCCACAAGTATTATCACGAAAGATAAACTAAAAGGCATCAATAATAATTCATATAAGTGGGTGAATACGCTAGATGTGAGAGGGATTATTGTATATGAACCAGCAAATCTGAGAAAGGGGAATTGAAAATGGATGATTTGGGGGAAAAGCGGAAGTGTGATTGGGGTATGGCGTCTCGTTTGATGATTTCTCTGCGAGTAGGGTGGGGTGGAGTGGGGGCTGGGTTTGGGTGTCGAAATCGAGAGAGCGAGAAGAAGAGGAAGAGTGGGGTTGGAGAGGGTTCGTTCTTACAATATAACGAGTTTTATTTTTATTTTTTTTATTTTTTTTTAACATATGATCCATAATAAAATTAAATTAAAAAAAGTTCTAGATAGAGAGCAACGTAACAGGTTGAGGGCTGAGACTATTTAAAAACCATTGACAAAGTTAAAATTTCCAAAGTTATTGGTGTAATTTATATAGATTAGATTTCATTTCGGGCTTCTCTTTTATAATGACAAAATGATAAATGTCTATAGTCTTCTTCTCTTTTATAATGACAAAATGATAAATATCTCTAGTCTTTTTTGACTTTATGTCTCAACTCTGATCAAGATAATTTGTAGGACACTTATGTCTGAGACTCAAACGACAATCGTCTTCTAAGATCTTTAACTCCTTACATTAAATGAAACAAAAAAAGAGTGTGCCTTTGTGATTTGGAATGAAAAATTTTTGGTGAAGGAGGTGGACGAAACTTGTCTTAGTTATTTGGATAGGAAAATATAAAATATGAAATAAGTAGTGTAAAGTTATCTCACTTCTTTTTTCTCACCATGGGTTTGAGAAATAGAAACAACTCCAACATCCTTGCCTTTTTATAGTCTATGATGTGTCATTAACTATGTGGCCATCGCATGGCCAAACTAGGACCTTGTTGAGAAATATTAACCTTAAGTAAACCCCATGTTAAGACCTCGTATGTGTTGTAAAATATGCTTCACGCTGACACCTTGCCTCCCTGGAATTAGTCATGTGGTCACCAAAAGGTTGGGTCATGTTCGAGGATAGATGACCCTAAACCGCTAAACCTTCTCACCATAGGTCCTTGCCTTGTTAACGCAACAGTCACCATGGCAACCCCTTGTGATCCTATTTTCATAGATCGTCTTCCTCATCAACTCTCACAAAAGACCGAGCATATAATTGCCCTAATGGGAAGGACACTCAATAAATTGAATAAGTCAAGGTCAAACACTTAATTGTACATGCAAAAGACACAGAAAGTAAAAGGCATTGCTCTCTCAAGCCTTTTCTAAAAAATCCAGACTCGAACATTGATTGTAATGACCAAACATCTATGTCCAGGCCGTTAATTTATGTATTCTCATTGATTTCTATTGCGTTCTCAAGATTCGATCCCATGATCTTTTCCTTTGGAAGACTTAAGTTGAATTGTGTACCGATTGGACAAGTCATTATAAAAAAATGCACATTTTTTGTAACGATATGACCCATTTATCCAAGTCAGTTAACTTACTACTGTCTGCTATGGAAGAGCCAAGCCCATCTTGTCTCTCATGGATTCTTATCGCGTCCCCAAGATTCGAACCCATGGCATTTCCCTTAACAGAGACTTAAGTTGAATCCTTGTCACAATTGAACGATTCGATCTTTATGTCTAAGTCGTTAACTTACGTACTGTCCGTTTTGAAAAAATCTAGCCCATCTTCTCAAGAATTTCTATCACGCTCCTAGAATTCAAATCCATATTTTTTCCTTTAAGAATGACTTAAGTTGGACAATGGTACCAAATGCGTAAGTTAATAACTTGAGCATAGAGGCTGGATCGTTAAATTGACAATAAACTCAACTATCTGAGGCCTCTTGCATATAATTCAGTGCACTAATCACTAGCCATGCGCAAGGGAGCAGAGGCCGAAGGACGGGGGAGGGGGTGGAAATCGCCCGCCAAAATATTTTAATTTTTTTTCTAAATCTATGTAGAAATTTTGAATATTTTTAGTATATATTTTGTTACGCAACATTTCCCATCCCCCATACCTTAACCACATAAAATTTCTGATTCAACCACTGCAAGGTATGACATGAAAAGTTTTGACCCCACCTTACTTCAAGCTGTAAAAAGGAGACTTCTTCATTCGAAGAGTCCTCACCTTCCATATTAACTTCTTGTTTAATATTACTTTTAAAGTTGTAAATCCTATAAGTTTGTAGATAAAAAGAATATTAGACTAATTTAAATTATAATTTAAACTATTTAAACTATGTTAAAACTGTTACGCCCCTAATTGAATCACTTCGAAAAGTCCACCACCACATCAGGCAAGGTGTGAAATGCTCATCCGAAGTGGTTTCGATGTGACTTCACCAATGGAGATAATCTGCTATCACACTACGAGGCATAGGTAATTCTGCATGACTGATCGAAGCGCCCCAGCCCCTGGATCCGAGGTGAAATGAACCCCGGGTACCTCGGCCTGAGGATCCGCCATCGATTTCAGAATGAGATCTTTGTCAAGATCTTTTCTGCCCCTAAGGTTTAAAGTGATTTGACGTCTCCATGATACTAGTTGATGTGACCTATCAACTTTATGTCAACTTAACTTGGGAGAAGTAACTACCATTCCACTCTATAGACGCGGCTAATTGACGCTTATGAGCAGACGCCTCATACCGTTCAAATAAATACACGTGTCTCACATCCAACGGCTCTCCTCACCTATAAATATCCAAGACTTGGCAAGCGACAAAGGTAATGAAACTCTTCCTATTTTAGCACTCCATAGCAAGCAAATATATATTCTCCTTCCCACTATTTTGCACAACCTTGGTACTATTCCGATCACCTGAGCCTAACTTGACTGTCGGAGTGTATACGCCGCCGCTACCCCCGCTGGTTCCGGTCGTGTGCACCTGACCATGTGTTGATTGTGCGCAGGGAGGAATACGTGAAGTGGCTATCGGTTGGCCACATAGAGGGTCCAATTTTCGAGGTCAACAGATTAGCGCCGTCTGTGGGAAACTTCCCGTTCAAAGCTCTGCATTCTCCACCGGAGAAAACATCGAAAAACTAGCGACTTACCCTGAAAAGGGCACGTTCTTGAAAAAGAACAAAGTCAAGTTATATCCCAAATTCTCATCACCCTTGAAAAAGGAGATAGAATGAGTTCTAGCCATGAAGACGACAACCCCATGAGAGAGGCCTCTGAAGAAGAGGTGCTCCATAACAATGTCACTCACCAGAGACCCCATCACCAGCGTCGCCGAGGTGAAAGAACATCCATGCTCACTAAATGGATGGCTCAAATAGCGGCGGGCATGAGAGACATCACAGCTCAGAATATGGCGATGCATGAACTTCTCATGCAAGCTCAAGGTCAACAAGGCTATCAAATGCCCCAAGGATCTTACCCGGTGCAGGAAGCCCCTGTATCACAGAGAACGCGGAAGTGGGCGGGGAAGCCACATCCTATGTGCAAGGAAGCCAGCCAGCAGAACCACATTTAGGGGACAATTTTCCTCAAGAATATGAGGAACAAAGGTCAGTAAGCGTCTTAGACCGAATAGGGCATGACCGTAGTGACAAGGCCTACTTAGTGCGAAGATCAGTTCGGCAAGACCAGGAACAAGAGTAGGCTCCTCCTCCTAGAAATAGGAGGGATAGAAGGAGCCTAGTTGATTGAGGGAGCCGAGGAGAACCACCTCCACCTCCCCAGGATATTCAAGACGATGAAGGGTCAGATGGGCCCTGTCGATCTTATGAGATCGATGACGATGATGATAACCTCCCTTTTTTAAGGAAGATCCGAAGCTTCCCAATGTCGGCGAACTTCATGCCCCCCTAAGATCCCCAAGTATGAAGGAAAGGAGGACCTGAAGAAGTACCTCACCAAGTACATGACACAAATGAGCCTCAGGGGAGCCTTGCCTGCTTTGAAATGCAGAGTCTTCCACTTAACCCTGGGCGGAGCTGCTAAAGTATGGTATAGTAGACTTCCTCCCTGAGCATTAGGATTTGGCCAGATTTGAAGAAGGCATTCTTAAATCAATGCCTCTCATGCAGGGAAGGAGAGGCCCCAGTGCAACGCCTACAAGATATGAGGCAGGCCCCTGGAGAGACGCTGAAAAGCTATCTTGCCAGGTTTACAGACGAAATCACATACTGCAAATGGGTTACTGACAGGGAAGCCCTTTCAGCTCTGAAAGGCGGCCTCAACATGAACACTTTGTTTTGGAGGGACGTGCGCAGCAAGAATCCTGCTACCTATGACGAACTGGTAAAAATCGTGAGAGTGGAAATCGTCAGTGAGTAAATGATTGATCATCGAAATCGTGTTGTACAGGGACTCCCTCCGCCTCAGAGGCAGGTAGGTCGAGGACCCGCAGCGCACCTCGTCACTCAGCAGTGGACTCAAGCAGGTCATACAATAGCTCCTACCTCCGGACAGGCACTAGCTTTCGCCACATTGAATGCAGTGCCGGTATTAGCATACAAGAATGCTCCTGGCGAAGCAGGACCATCCGGAAGAGCTGATAGTAAGAAGATGAAGAAGAAACTGTCAAATAGGCCCTTGGAAGGGGCAAGATTTTGCACTTTCCACCAACTACGAGTATGACACTAGTGAGTGCCGAGACGCTAATCGATGCCCTAATCGAAGCAATTCATATCCTTCCAACAGGAGCAAATATCCTCGCAGATCCGCATCTCCGAACAGGGGAGAAAGAGGGCATAGAGAGCAATCACCTCGGAGAAGAGAATCAAGGGACCGAGGTCAGTCTAGACAGAGAGATCAGGCCCTATTCTCTGGGAGCCAAGTCATCAGGGAGATGGACACAATCATTGGGGGACCTCACATCGGTGGCAACACCAGGAACGCCCAAAGAAATTACATAAGGGAAGCAAATGACCCACCAATGATTACCTACATTGTCGATGACTCACAAGCGACCAATAAGATGGCCCCGATCACTTTCTCCCAGGAAGATGCAGAAGGAGTTCACCACCCCCATTGTGACACATTGGTTGTAAGAGCTGTAGTGGCTAGAAACGGACTCAAACGCATGCTCGTCGACAATGAAATTTCGGTGAACATACTGTTAGGCTCCACCTTTGACAAAATGGAAATTGAACATGGGTTGATCTCCATGACCGACCGCTATTCGGATTTACTAGAGACAGCATTGTCCTACGAGGGCAGATTACTCTGCCCGTCGAGATGGGTTCAACACCCCTAGTGGCCCAACACTTCATGAAATTCTTAGTGGTAAGCCACAGATCGGCCTATCATGGAGTATTGGGCAGACTCGCTTTAAAAGATCTTTGGGCCGTCATATCAATCCACTACTTGTATATGAAATTCCCAACTGAACGTGGATTTGCTACGGTCTGAGGCGACCAGATGGGCTCCAGAGCATGTTACTTGAACTCTCTGAGAAAGTCGGAACCCCAAACTGTTAACGTGATCATAATTGAAGTTGCCAACGAAGCCAGTATGGACGTGAAAATGCTCAACGCCCCTAAACAAGGGCATACCTCTGAACAGGAGGAAGACATCGACATGGAAGAAGCCCCTGAACAAGGACACCCTCTTGATGAGTTAGATCCCCGGGTAATTGACTCTGAACCAAATGCAACTAGGGTTGGACAAAACTTCCGAACCGAACCCGACGGTTCTTCTCAAGTTAAATACCCGAACGGGTATTTGAATCAGGAACCGACGGGTATGGTTCGGTTCTCGGTTCTAGGCCAAGACCCGAAGAACCGAATCTCCATAAATTTTTTAATTAATTTATTTTAAATAAGTAAAATTATTTTATTTTTTCTAAATAAATTTGTTAACTGGTTAATTTAGTTCAAACCACAAAATATGATTTTTCAATTTCTAATATTCGGTTTAAAATCGACTTAATCAAATTGACCTCAATTTTATCCAAATCTGTTATTCTACTGTAGTGTCATTTCTGCCGGAGAAAATCGAATTAAAACTCTACAACATCTCTCTTAATTATTTTGAGCTCGTTATCTTTCTCTTTCTGTGATTTTAACAATCAAATTTATGAAGAATTCAGTAAAGAGAGACGTGAAACACATAAGATTGAATTACGTTATTTTGTAAGAGCTAATATTAAATATATCATTAATTAAATTAACGTAACTTTGTATATATTAAAAAATTTAATTATAATACAGAACCGAACCGGACCGAACAGAACCGAACCCGAACGGTTCCGTAATTAAATTTGGACCCGACGGTTCCACTTACTAAATACCCGAAAATTTCAGGTCGGTTCGGTTCTCGTTAGAACCGAACCGAATCAGACCATATTCAGCCCTAAATGCAACCCCAATGGAAGAACTAGAGACTTTCTCTGTCAACCTAGAGGACCCTATTCGAGTCTTGCGAATAGGGAAGTCACTGCCCCCTAAAGCAAAAGAGGAGATGATAAGCTTCCTGAAAAGGAACTTGGATGTCTTCACTTGGAAGCATGAGGACATGGTGGGGATAGATCCAAGGATCAGTTGCCACCATCTTAACATCAACTCCTCCTATGCCCCTCATCGGTAGAAAAGACGTACCCTCAACCCAGAAAGGTACGAAGCTCTCAAAGACGAAGTAGGCAAGTTTAGCAGCAATGGTTTCATAAGGGGAGTCATCTACCGGAAGTGGATATCCAACCCGATCCTGGTGAAGAAGCCCAGCAGGAAGTGGAGAGTGTGCGTAGACTTCACCAACTTGAATAAGGCGTGCCCTAAAGACAGCTTCCCACTTCCAAGAATAGACCAACTTATGGATTCCACTGCTGGACATGAACTGTTGAGCTTCATGGATGTATATTCGGGCTACAATCAGATACCCATGTTCCAACCTGACGAGGAAGCTACATCATTCATCACGGACAGAGGACTCTACTGCTACAAAGTCATGCCTTTCGGATCGAAAAATGTCTAAGCCACATATCAGAGATTGGTCAACATGATGTTCGCCGAACTCATTGGCAGAACCATGAAGGTCTACGTGGACGACATGCTAGTCAAAAGCCTCCAGGCAAGCGTACACGTAAGTCACCTCGACCAAACCTTTCAGATACTTAGAAAATATACGATGAAGTTGAATCCCCTCAAGTGCATCTTTGGGGTGGCTTCGGGTCAATTCTTGGGGTATATTGTTAACCAAAGAGGAATTGAAGCCAATCCAGTAAAGATAACGGCCTTGATGGAACTGAGATCACCTCAGAAATCGAAGGAGGTCCAAAGCGTCAATGGTCGATAGCCGCACTCAGTCGCTTCATCTCTAGGGCCACTGATAAGAGCTTACCCTTCTTCAAGGTGCTTAAGCAAGGAAAGAAGTTCTAATGGACTTCTGAGTGCGAAGAAGCCTTCTAGACGCTAAAAAAACACCTCGGAGAGGCGCCCATTTTGTCAAAACTTCAACCAAAGGAGCCTCTGCTGCTATATTTGGTAGTATCGGACGTGGTGGTTAGCGTTGTTCTAGTCAGAGAAGAAAATGAACGACAGTTACCAGTATACTTCGTCAGCAAAGCACTCCTCCCAGCTAAAACACGGTACCCAGACATGGAGAAATTGGCACTTGCCCTCATCACAGCCTCAAGAAAACTGAGGTCATACTTCTAGGCCCACTCGATCGACGTTCTCACCAACTTCCCATTGAAGCAGGTGCTACAGAGAACAAACGCATCAGGATGCCTGCTAAAATGGGCAATCGAGCTCAGCGTGTTCGACATATTGTTCGGACCTCAACATGTCATCAAGGGCCAGACCCTTGCAGATTTTGTGGTTGAGTTTGCCAAAATCCCGAAAATGGAGGCAATAATGGAACCAGCCGAGCCCCAAACCCAAAAACTGTTTGTAAATGGATCCTCAGGAGAGGCAGGCTCCAAGGCAGGAATAGTCTTGGAAAGCCCAAAGGGTTACAAGCAAAATTGCGCAGTAAGGTTCTGCTTCAAAGCCTCGAACAACGCTATCAAATACGAAGCCCTTCTAGCGGGCCTTAGACTGGCAAGAGAAATGCAGATCAGAAGGCTCGTAGCCAGCAGCGATTCTCAGCTGATAGTGAATCAGGTCAGTGGAAACTTTGCGGCCAAAGATAGCGGCATGGTCACATACTTGAAATTGGTTCTGGACCTAGTCCCCCCGATTTGAAAGGTTCGAACTTATTCAAGTCCCATGCCTAGAGAATACACATGCAGACGCCCTTTCAAAGTTGTCCAGCAGCAAGGATTCTGAGTTATTAAAATATGTTCTTATTGAACACTTGTCAAAGCCCTACATTTCTGGGGGAGAAGAGGTACTTTGGATAGAAGGCACCTCATTATGGATGCAACCCATCATCGCCTATCTAAATGATCGGACACTACTTGCTTCCAGAAGTGAGGCAAAGAAGTTGAGGAGAAGGGCTGCCCACTTCGTTATGAAAGAGGATATGCTCTACAAAAGAGGCTTGGCCTCACCACTTCTTAGATGTGTGGGAGGCGAAGAGGCCACATATATACTTAAGGAATTTCATGAGGGAATATGAGGAAATCACTCCGCAGAAGCGGCCCTGGCACACAAGGTTCTCCGTCAAAGCTACTTCTGACCGACCCTGAAAAGGGATGCTTGGTAGTTTGTTTAGAAATGTGACAAGTGCCAGCGCTTCTCAAATATTCAAAGGCAGTCTTCTCAAAACCTCTCTGTGGTAACCAGCCTCTGGCCATTCCCCAAGTGGGGCATCGACTTCATTGGTCCACTCCCTAAAGGAAGTGGAAGTGCGACCTTCGCCATTGACCACTCACCAAGTGGGTCGAGGCTGAACCTCTTACGAAGATTACTGAGGCAAATACTACAAAATTTGTCTGGAAGAATATCATTTGCAGGTTCGGTATTCCCCACTTCTTAGTGTCCGACAATGGGAGACAGTTCGACAACAGGAAAATGCGAGAATTGTGCGATAAACTGGGGATAAAAAAGGATTTCTCAACGCCTCATCACCCACAAGCAAATGGACAAGTTGAGGCAGTAAACAAAACCATCAAGCATACCCTAAAAAGGAAGCTTAACACATCAAAGGGGGCTTGGATCGATGAGCTTCCCCACGTCCTCTGGGCAATCCGAACCACAAGCCGAACTGCAACTGGGGAAACACCATTCTCAATGACCTATGGAGCCGAGACCATGAGCCCGGTCAAGGTCGGGGTCCCATCACACCGCCGAATACACTTCAATGAGATCAGTAACGATGAGGCCTGAGTAAACGAACTCCACCTCCTTGAAGAAATGAGGGATACCTTCCAGGTGAATTTGGCAAAGTATCATAGGAAGATGACCCTCTATTATAACTCCAAGGTCAGAAACCGAACTCTTAGCCTGGGAGACCTCGTCCTCAGGAGGGTCTTCCAATCATCAAAGCCAACCGGGTTAGAAATGTTTAGATCGAACTGGGAGGGTCCTTACCGTATCCGCAGGGAATCCCGACCTGACACTTTCGAAATTGAAGACATGGCAGAGAAAGCACTACCTCATCAATGGAACATTGAACACTTAAGGAAATATTATCAGTGATGAGTTTTTGTTCCGATCCGATCTCGATGTTGACTAATAAGTGTTGTCCCGATCCAATCTTATTTGTAATTTTCTTACTGAGCGCCGAAAATGCGTTAGTAATGGATAATATAACTTTTTTAAGTATTGATACTTCGGTTCTTTGTCACATTGGTTATAAAATTGTTACCTCAGTCCCTCAGTATTATTGCTTAAGTGGTCTGATTTTCTGATTGTTGTTAAGAGGCGCCTGATTATTACTTAAGTGATCCGATCTTCTGATTATTGTTAAGAGACGCTTGATGATTATTTAAATGGTCCTATCTTCTTATTGTTGTTAAGAGGCGCTTAGTCTTAAAAGTTTGTCATTCATATATGCGTAAATAGATCAATACGATAAGAAAGTAGAAGCAATAACACTTGGTAAAAAAAAAATCCATTTCATTCACTTCAAATTTACAAGAGGCCGAAGCCATTACAAAATAAGCCCTACTCTACAGGAGGCTCCTCCCCGCCAGCCTCGGGAGCTACTGGAGTGTCCTCAACAAGCCTATCAGGCCGACCTCCAGTAAGTCCCCCGAACGTTGCCTCTAAAGAAAAAATGTCCAAAGTAGGGTGGACCTTTTTTCAGCCGACCCAATATGTCTTGGGCACTCCAGGAGGCCCAGAAATTTGCAAGTCGTCGTACAGGGGATGTTCCTCGAAGTAGTCAATGAAATTTTGAACAACCACTTCCCCTGTCGACTTCAGTTCCTCCTTCAAGGAGGCAATCTCCTCAGACTGGGTATCCGTCCTCTGCCTTAGCTCAGCTTTCTCTTTATTGAGGCCTCTAAAGCCTCCGTGGCAAGCCAGTGGTGCTCGTTGGCATGATCCACTCTTCGGGTCATGGCAGCCACTTGACACTCCACTTCATAGAGCTCTTTCTTCAACCGCTCTATATCTCCTGTAGCAGTCGCCAGCTGGGCCTTAGACTCCGTCCTCCTTTTCTCTTCGTCCGCAGCCTTGGCCTGGGCCTCCCTCACCTTGTCCCCATATTGCATCGCCTCCTCGAGGCGCTTGGCGAGGTCCTCCCTCTTGGCGCTAAGTAGGGCTGGGCAAATCTCCCGAACCGAACTCGACGGTTCTTGTCAAATTAAATACCCGAACAGGTATCTGAATTGAGAACCAACGGGTACGATCTAGACCCAGAACCGAAGAACCGAATCTTTTTAATTTTTTTATATTGAATAAATTAAATTATTTTAATTTTAATTTTTTTTAAACAAATTAACAATTTCTAAATCCAAATTTTTGGCCAAATAATTTGTTTCATTTCTAATTTTTTAATTTTTGGCCCAATTACCCATTTTATTGTTTCATTTCTTAGCCCAACAAAGATTCAACTCACTAAATAACTCTAAACACCTATACTAAAGTGCATAACGCTGTCTCAACTCTCGCATTTACTCTCACAACCTCGTTGACATTCCAAAATCTATACAATCACCAGCCGACACTGTGACATTCGATCGAAGCTGTGACCTCCGCCGATCGAAGTTTTGACTGTAGCGATCATTTAAACAAGGTAATCTACTAGTTTTTAACATTCCAAAACCATTGAATGTGTTATTAGTTTTATTTATATAATGTTGTTATAAATGTTAAAAAATTGAACAAGGCAAGCCCTAAGGATTGCCTCACTTATTGCCACACACCCTGGCCTAGGGTAGTCGGTCCTCTCGTCAGGCTCGGGTAGGATCAGGTCTACGCTATCCGGTATCCTATATTCTGTCCTAAATCTTTTTAGGTTGGCCTCCTTCAGCTTGGAGGGATAATCCGACGCCCCTCAATGCACAGAGGTGTTTACTGGGCTATCCGGCCTCTTCCAAATATTCTCTCCCCAAGTATCACATCGGTTGCTTCGAAGGAGGTCGCCACAGTGGGCTCGTCCATCCATACTAACTCCAATCCCCTCCCCGAACTAGTACTACCATCGGAAGCCATTTTCAGAAAGGAAATATCTCAAAATAGTTACTAAAACTTACGAGTTTGAATGTTCCCCAGCCGGAAATGGTCAAAAAGTGGTGTGTGGTCATCGGAAAATCAAAGTTCTCGCCAAAAATGCTTGAAGAACGCTGAAAATCGCAAGGAGGTTTGAGAGCAATGGAATTCTCTATTTTCAGAAGAGTAAAAAACTCCAAAAATGTTCAAGTCCGCTTTTTATAAAGCGCTCCAACTAATCTCCACCGTTAAATTCAAATGCAATCAATCTAGGCCATCCGTCGCACCATCAATCTAGGCCGTTGAAATGAAACGCCAGATTTGATCTACGCCTAAGATCTTGTTGTGATCCTCACTCTCACATATAACGCGTCACCTCGGTCACTACCAGCCTTCAACAATAAGTAGCCGCAGCAGCCTTTTAGGGGAATGGGTGCTGCATCCAACTGTCACCATGAAAATACACAGCAGCTGTCAAATCATTTAAGGTCAGACACGCCCGCCTCGAATCGAGCTCCTCATTCAACTTTACAAAGCTTAGACGCAACTGACGCGGTGTCCCATGTGGGTCATCGCCTCGGTCGCTGCGTTCCCTCCTAAACTTTAAAAAGTTTTAGCCATCTCCCAATGCGTCGTCCCCTGTGAGTCAGCGCATCAGTGGCAGATGAGCTCCTTACTCAACTTTACAAAGCTTAGGTGCACCTGACGCGGTCTCCCCTGTGGTTTATCGCCTCGATCACTGCATTCCCTCCTAAACTTTACAAAGTTTTAGCCATCTTCCACGCGTCGTCCCCTGTGGGTCAGCGCACCAGTGGCAGATGAGCTCCTCACTCAACTTTACAAAGTTTAGACGCACCTGACGCGGTGTCCCCTGTGGGTCATCACCTCGGTCGCTGTGTTGGCCATCTCCCCACACATCGTCCAGCTCGTCAGCATCTCGACCTCATGTAAATTTTTTCCCTCACACAGTGACGAAGATTTAGCGCATCTGCCTATGATCAACGCTTCGATGAACATAGAAAATCGACCCTCAAGTTCTCACAAGTCATGGTCCCCATCCCAAGGTGCACATACCCGATTAGGAAGACAAGTCCTCCCATGATATAAATATTCATACTTGGATTTGGGGGACCATTGTTACGCCCTAACTGAACCACTTCAGAAAGTCCACCACCACATCAGGCGAGGTATGGAATGCTCATTGGAAGTGGTTCCGATGTGACTTCACCAATGGAGATGATCTGCTATCACACTACGAGGCATAGGTAATTATGCAGGACTGACCGAAGCGCCCTAGCCCCTGGATCCGAGGCGAAATGAACCCCGGGTACCTCGGCCTGAGGATCCACTGCCGATTTCAGAATGAGATCTTTGTCAAAATCTTTTCTTTTCCTAAGGTTTAACGTGATTTAACGTCTCCATGAGGCTAGTTGATGTGACTTATCAACTTTATGTTAACTCAACTCGGGAGAAGTAACTACCCGCCCACTCTTTAGACGCAGCTGATTGACACCTATGAGCAGACGCCTCATACTGTTCAGATGTATACACGTGTCTCACATCCAACGACTCTCTTCACCTATAAATACCCAAAACTTGGCAAGAGGCAAGGTAATGAAACTTTTCCTATTTTAGCATTCCATAGCAAGCAAATATATATTCTCCTCCCCACTATTTTGCACAACCTTGGTACTATTCCGATCACCTGAGCCTAACTTGACCGTCGGAGTGTATACGGCCGTCGCCACCCCCGCTAGTTCTGGTCGTATGCACCTGACCGTGTGTTGATTGTGCACAGAGAGGAATACGTGTAGTGGCTATCAGTTGGCCACGTAGAGGGTCCAATTTGCGAGATCAACAAAAACTCTACTAAATTCACTACTCACACACTTGACACTCAACTACTTAGCAATTTCTTTTATAAAATAAGGCTCTCTTGCACACATGATTTTATTTATTTATATTTTTTTCAACAATATCAAACACTTGATATGGAAATTTCACATCGATAATCTCCACCTATTATATCTGCTTGATTCTTCCGAGGGATGGGAGAATACAAGTTTCTTTTATCCAGAGGTACCTGAAGAAGATGTTGGATCTTGCAAATGAAGATGAAGTAACTAGTAAGTGATGCCATTCCTTCTGGTTAATTAGCAATGACTTCCAGCTTAGCAAACCTTATATTTCAATGAGTAAATATATTCACATACAATTTTTATTAACTATACCATATTTTAATTATAATGAATATCTCTAAATTTTTCTTATTTCTACATTTATGTTCTCATTTTTAGAATTTTTATCATCAATCGTTTATTAATTTTCACATCTTGTCTATAAAGACGATTTTTATATATAATGTTTTTTGTGAGGCCAAAGAGACGTTTATCTCTCATATTTTAAAATAATTGAAATAAATAATTAATATATAAAATACCATCTTTTCAATGCATATCAATGGAATATTTAGATGAAAATCGTGAATAGAGACAATATATTAATTAATTGAAAGTTAAGAATGAAAATGCCATGGTTGATGACATAAAAGTTAAAGTGAACAGATAGTGGAAACTTTTCTAGTAATTAAAATGTGGTGTATATATATATAAAAATTATTGTGTGAATATAATTACCCTATCTCAATAGCCACTGGCCTGCATGCACAAGGAGCTACAATAACTTACGATATCAGAAACTTTGTTTTCTTCAGGTTTTAGACACCTCCAGTGGGAGGTTTGTACGATAGGCTATTAGCTCATTGGTAGAGTGCGTCCACACAAGGTGTAAGGATTCTTAATTGGTTTGGATTGTGACAGAGCACCGAGCACAGAGGATTCCGAGTTTTCTTCTGTGAGTGTGCGCGTGCGCGTGCTAAAATGTAAACTAGTTTGACAGCTTCCTTCAAGACACGATCAGGGCCGGAGATGAATTGGGAATTACATCGTATTCTTACAACGTGTTCTACATTCTTGAATAGATTGTGCAGAAACTGATCACTAAATTTTGTACAAAAGCATTTTCAAATTTGCAACTACCACGAATTATGAAAAGTACTACAGCCATTAGCAATGGGACCATTGGGCATCTTTGAAACTTACCCTACAGAGCCAAGGGTGTAAGATTCCAATATGGGACAAAACTAGAACTTCAAATTGAGTGGGCTAAAAAAAAGAAAAAAGAAAGGTTCATATAATTTTTCTATGGACTTAGGTTGTCCTGGACTTCCGCACCCTTCGATCTGCCCTAACTTAGACTCCCTAAATCCTTGAATCTATTGCTAGGTCTATGAACACTGCAGTAAAAAGGAAGAAGAAAACATAATAAAATTCATCTTAGAGCAATTTATCGTGAAAAAAAATTAGAGGAGAAACCAAAATATGAATGAACATTATATCTGTCTAGCAGTTAAGTGGCACTTTTAAAAGCAAATCGAGTTGAGATGTCAACGAATCGAGCCATTTTGGCTGGCAAGTTGAAACTCAAGGTTCGGTCTCGGCTCGAGTAAAATTAAGTTGGACTTTTTTTTGGCTCAATCCAAGCAAAAACTTGACAAAAAATTCGAGACTCGACCCGAACTTTGGGTTAAACTGTTCTTTTTTTATTTTATTTTATTTATTATAATAAATAGGAAGCTTTGCTGCCTACTCAGAGGCAGCGTTCTAGGCAGCATATATAGCTGTGCACTTTCGGAAAAGCAAAATTGAAAAGTAACAATTGTAAATTCGATTCCCATCACAGGGGGAAAATGATAGGCCACCGATGCATGAAATTTGGTGAAAAAGTCAGATTACAAATTGCCCGAAAAACGTGTCCAAGTCATAATACGACACAATTACTCTGCATTAATTTTATGAATTAAAGTTCATGCGTCTGAACAACATATTTTCTTTAGCGGACTTGAAACACAATTGCATGTTATGTAATCACGTTTTATTAATATCTATACCGTTAAAAAAAAAAAAAAAAAAAACTTCTAAAAAACAAAAAATTAAATTAATTTATGTTGTGGACTCCGACTTAAACACTATTTGTCACGTGATTGACTTATTTAGTGCTAATAAAATTATTTCATAAAGAAAAATAAAAATAAAAAAACTCTATAAAGGGAACAACATTTATATCAAAGTTAATAGAGCAAATCTTGGTAGGTGAATTCATAAAAATAGATCGAGATCGAGGGAGCCCCCACAACCCCAACAAGTCAACAACCCTTTCCTTATGACTCGTTCATCATTTACGAGTATGAACAATTAGAAGATATAAAAATTCATGTATTCTCAAAATTATTTTCAATTTCACATTTCACGCGATATACGATGTTCATCAACTTTTAAATCATATACTTCATCAACTTGTATCAAAATCTAATTTTTAGTGAAACAAAATTAAGGCTATTGCGCCTCTAGCTTTTGTCGTCTATTAGTGTCGACCCATTAAATTGCTTTAGTCATTAGCGAAGCTAAGTCCCTATTTGATAAACATTATTTGGGAAAAATAGAGTTTTGAATAATGATTTTTCATAGAATGTGTGCTTAAAAAATAGGAAAAGGTTTTGATTTAAGTGCACAATATTTTCATTGTATGAATGTGCAGTTAAA
This sequence comes from Olea europaea var. sylvestris, assembly GCF_002742605.1. Classification (NCBI taxonomy): domain Eukaryota; kingdom Viridiplantae; phylum Streptophyta; class Magnoliopsida; order Lamiales; family Oleaceae; genus Olea; species Olea europaea. The sequence goes on from NW_019231398.1 coordinate 119,239, forward strand.
AAAAAGTTAGTAGAAAAAAAGAGTTTGATAATAATGATTGTCAAACAGAAATTAAATCATACTATAAATTATTATTTATTGGGATAATTGCAGCAACGATTCCAAACTTTTCGATTTAACGACGATAGAAGCCCATTGGACAGATTCTATCCACTATTCAATTAGTCAACCTAAAAACAAGAAACTTGACTCAACTTGACAAATTAAATGAAGGATAAAATAGTATATTTACAATTTATATACTAAAACAATAAAATAATTAATCAAAACAAATAATACTTTTCATCTTCTCCAAACTTCTCCACCCACTCATATCCCCTCCTAAAACTATGCCCCCCTTTGAATCTTATTACATTAAAATTCCATTAGATTCCATTTTTTTCTCTCCTATTTTCAATCACACAATTTTTCATAAAATAATATTACACGTAAATCGAAAAATTTTCATTTTTTTTCAACCACGCATTTTTCAAAAAAAATATTATTTCACTCATTCTCATTTCTAGAAATTGGGGACCAAACAGGAGCTAAAATTCAAGGAACCCAATCACCGCCACCACTCGTAGCCTATTTCATCTTCTTCAACATATCCCCCACCAATCATCACCTTTCCCATCCATCTTAAACATCTAAGGGCATGTTCTCTTTGTTGTTTTCATACCATTTTCAATTTTTAATTTTTGTACGCGGAAAAAAATTACAAAGAAAACGCAAAACAACATTTTAATCGTTTTGGCTATTTTTAGTAGAAATCAAGCCAAAACTTCAAAATGCGAAAAACGCGATGATTTCGCAAATAACAGGATAGCTCAGTTTGCTGAGTCACGAATTTTCATAAGATCAAGAGTTCAATTCTGTTTCACCGCAATTTAGTACAAAGAAATCTTATTTTTATATGCACAGTACAAGAAATTTCAATTAAATTTCACGCTTTTTATTATCAATAGCTGGATAGCTCAGTTGGTAGAGACTTGGATTTTGAGATGGTCATGAGTTCGATTCCACCAACCTACTTTCAATACAAAGCTTTTTTTTATTTTTATTTTTATTTTTTTTAATTCACAATATAAAAATCTTTCAAATATATAGGTAGGCGATCGAGATTCGAACCTTGGTCACCAGCATGGACTTTTAATGCCTTAACCACTATGTCAACTGCTTTTGCTTTGTTGTATAAGTAAATAAACTATATATATATATTGAATAATTGCTTTTACAATTTTTCAAAATTAAAAAGTAAACGGGTTTTTTAATTTTTTTTTTTGAAAAACAATTTTTCAAAATGACAAAAGGAACGCTTTTCCAACAATTTTAAAATGGACACTCAAAACACAAAATCCAAAATAAATTCAAAACTTAAAACTAAAATTTGAAACACAAAGAGAACAACCCCTAAAATTGTAAATGAACTTCAATCTTCTATTTCACACATGTATGCACAATATGCGACAAGCACTAAATGAGAAAGGAAGTAAAAACTCACCCTTTGAACCTGATTGCGTAACCACCGCTACCAACAATTTGATATTTCTCCCATGTATTGTCGCCCTGCCAGAAAATTTTACATAACCAAAACCCATTACTATATATATGTTTCAATATACACTAAATACAACACAACTGTAGTGATATATGTACTAACAGAGAGTAAAAGAGACACATATTTGATGTTTCAAATTGATGCAGACCGAAGCCACTGAGCTGATCACCTGAGAGATGATCGGAGCTGAAAAGAGCTGCAAAATCCTTTTTCATAATTCCACCAACGGCTTTGGCCAAACCCGCTGCCAGATTCTCTTTAGTAGCCTTGGAAATCACTGTTATCTTGGAAAAATTGGGCATAGCAATTGTGTTTATGGGAGGATGCAGAGAAATGTTCCCTGTGATTTAGTACGTGGAGATCTAGGCAACCCACTAAACATGCTAAAGCTACTGGCGGTGTGCGAATTCTTCCATTAATTTTGACTGGATTTCTTATTGTTGGTTTTAGGAAAGGGTGGGGTGAAGAGGTTTGGAGAAGATGAACAACAATTTTTTTTTTTGGTTAATTATTTCATTGTTTTGGTATAGAAATTGTAAATTTACTATTTATCCCTCGTTGAATTTGTGAAGTTGAGTCAAACAACTTATTTGGGTTGACTAAGTGCTTGTTTGATAGGAATTTTGATAATTGATTTTTTGATCATTAAAGATAAAGTGGATTCTACTTATAAGAGAAGAATTTAAAAATGACGGTTGTAATAGTCAAATAACGGTAAAAAAAAATTGATTTTAATTGACTTTTTAGCTGTACCAAACAATCTCTAACAGAATAGTGAGTGAAATCTGTCCAATAGGCTCCGACTTGTTAAAGTGAAAGGTGTGGGATTGTGACCGCAAAAATAAAAGGTTAAAATAAAGTATGCAGAAAATTGAAAAGTTTGGGACCAGTGCTGCAATTATCCCAAACGGATAAGATATGACCCAATGATAGTGGAATCATCGTACTTTAAATTTTCCATTCATCACGTCACACCAAAATTTCATGCATAATTGCCTCGTTACTAACGCTCCTCAAATCTCCAAGCAAAAGTACATTAATTGATTGGGAAAAAATAAGAGAGCATTTTTTAAAATATCCAATTTTAAGGGTTTGAGTTGAAAAGTGTCAAATTATTTGAATTTAGTGTCAATTTGTCTATTATGCCCTTAATGAAAAACTGGAACAATTTAATGTCGTTCTCGACATTTGATTTTTTTTCAATTTGTCACGAATTTCGAGAAGTATTTTTCATGAGAATCTACATTAAAATAATTTTTCTCGACACTTCATATGTCATTCTCGACATTTGAACACTGTTTCATTTGTTTAGAATGACATTTCATTTTGAATATGACATTTCTCTACATTTGAAATATAGTTCTCGACATTTCTGAGTCAATGAAAAACATAGCATTTATTGTGATTTGACATGTATGGTTTTGAAATAAATATAGCAGGTTATGTGTCAAAATTTTATTGGTCAATAACAATTTTGCAAAAATGTCCATTTTTTTCTTAGAGTGTATTTGACTGGCATGAAAAATATCACATAGAAAAGAAAATATTTTCTATTTTTTGTGGAAAATAAAAATCATCTCTACCTAAGGAAAATATTTTCCTTAAAAACAAGGAAAATTAGGCATATTTTCAAAAGTTGAAAAATGTTTTCCATGGAAAAAAATAGTAATCAAACACTCAAGTAGGAATTTGGGTGAAATTTTGATATTTTTCATGGAAAATAAATGTAATCAAACATATCCTTAGTGTGGAATTATAAATTGTTAATAAGGGTATTTTGGTCTAAATTCTTCCAAAATAGATATTTTTACAATGGTGAACATTTTTGCAAATGACTAGAGAAAATGGACATCCTGTGAAATTTCCTCAAAAAAAAATTGCTTACCACATTCTACACTTCGTCTTCCTCGGTTATTTCAACTAGTTCTTTTCTAATTATCCAACAAGAATAACAATTATTTTCTCTAGATCTTGATGGAAAATCCCTAGTACCTACCTGCATTCACCTTGTCATGTGATGTTACAGCTCTATAAGTAGGAAAATATGTAGGCACTTTGAGGGGTCCGGCTCCAATGTAACACTTTAACTTTTCTGGATAAATTCCTCTCCTTTCATTCATAAACAGTAGCAATAATTAAAAACTCCATATGCTAACCGAATCTACTTACACAGACTCAATAACAACGGACTACTAACTAACCCCATGACTGAAGAAACTGAATAAACGTGACCTATGTAAGTAAGTATAGGGAAGCCATTTGGAGTAACCAACTGAAACGTGACCCATGTAAATACAATCTGGAAACAAACAAACAGAACTTAAAAATGGACTGGACTTAAATGCATGGACTGAGCTTAATAAGTAGCCCAAAGGCCCACTACTCGACCCGGCTATCTTCAACGCACATAACAAATCCCTCTCCATCAAAAGACCTTGCCCTCAAGGTCAGGGAAACGGCGTATGAGCTCGTCGCGATCTACCCAACAATTCCCCTGTTCTTCTTCCAATTTTGTTTCAGGGTGAATGATTGCTAAGTTCCTTTCCTCTCTAAGTTCAATATTCTCTTCCTCCTCTATACCTTCCAACAGAAAAATTTTAGGCTTACTACACCTGTGACCAATGTGAAAATTTTCATCACAATAGTAGCATAGCCCTTTCTCCCTTCTTTCTTACATTTGAGCTGGGGTTATTCTTTTAGTGGGAAGGTTTTGTTTTCCATTTGGGTTGAAGGTATTTGGGTAGGTCTTATTTTCTGGTTTGGCTTGTGGGAGTGGTAGTCTTGGTAGGGGAATGAGAGCAGGTGTCTTCGTAATGGATGGGGTGTTTGGTAGTGTTAATTGGTAGGACTTACTCGAGACACCCGTATACCTCCTTATCACTTCTTCCTCCTGCAATTTTGCTAAACCAAAGGCAGCTGAAATTGTTTTAGGCTTGAACATGGAAACCATAATTTTTAGTTCATCCTTTAAGCCACTAATAAAAGTTGAGATCCTGAATTCTTCTGTGAGTCCCTTTATCTTGTTAGATAACACTTCAAATTCAGTTTGATATTCTTCCACAGTAGATGTTTGCCTTAATTTAGTAAAAGTCCCAATCGGGTCCTCATATGCCGAGGGCCCAAACCTCACTTTAAAGGCTGAAACAAATTCATCCCATCCACCAACAGGGCCGGAATCCTTCAACCAGCTAAACAAGATAAAGCCTTCCCTTCCATATGGAAGAAGGCAATATCTAATTTTTGTTCATCAGGAGTGTTAAAATACCCAAAAAATTGTTCTGCTTTAAGGATCCAATCCATAGGTTCCGAACCATCAAATTTGGGAAAATCAAGCCTAAGAGTTCTTGCTTGTATCCCCCCATTTCCTTCAAACAACGAGTTAGGAATAAGCTGACCTTGAGTATTGGATAACATTCTCCTCCATTTCCTTCATTGTGGCTATTTTTGTGGACTGCTAATTGCTGATAACTGGTTGCCAAATTGCTGAGTTGCTGCAACATGGCTTCTAGCATTAGTTTTTGTTTATTTTGTTCCTCACGCAGGTGAACGGTCTCTTCCTTAAGCATGGAAATAGCATCAGACATGTGAGCTTGGCGTGTACCCTCAGCCATGGCGCAGGAACGCGGCTCTGATACCACTGTTACAACTCTGTAAGTAGGAAAATATGTAGGCACTTCGAGGGGCCTGGCCTCCAATGTAAGACTTTAACTTTTTTGGATAAATTCCTCCCCTTTCATTTATAAACAGTAGCAATATTTAAAGACTCCATATGCTAACCAAATCTACTTACACGGACTCGATAACAATTGACTACTAACTAACCTCATGACTGAAGAAACTGAATAAACGTGACCCATGTAAATACAGGGAAGCCATTTGGAGTAACCAACTAGAACGTGGCCCATGTAAATACAATATGGAACCAAACAAACAGGACTTAAAAATGGACTGGACTTAAATGCATGGACTGAGCTTAATAACCGGCCCAAAGGCCCACTACTCGACCCGGCTATCTTCAACGCACATAACATGTGAAATCATTTTCGAGTTTTTGGAGTTTTTCTGGTTTTGTTCCCTAAGAAAATGATGGAATTGGTTGGTTGGTTGGTTGATTAAGACGATTGTGTAAAGAAATTGATGAGGGGATTTCGTAGAAGTACGAGGATTTTTATCCTCTGTTTGCTTGGTGTTTCTGTGTTCGTTCCCATTCTTTTACTGTCTCATAGGCTGAAACTTATTAGCTCGGATTGTAAGTTTTAATTCTGATGTTTGTGATTTGATTTTTAGTTTAATAATTGCTTTAAATCTGATTGGGTTATTTCTTTGATGCAACCTCGAAGGAATTTGTTGAAGATTTATCGATTATTGTATTAATCTCATTCTTCAGTACTATTTACATTACTCAGTTAATTACTTTACATTGAATGTTCTCTTTTCTCTATGGTAGATTTCTTCTATATTTTTCGTGATACTCATTTTCTTTTAAATCTGTGTATTGTATAATTTGGCAATAGAAAAATTTTGAAGCTGGGATTTTTCTCTTGTACAGAACCACAGAAAAGAAGCTCAAACACTTAGTGCAATAGAGCAGGTTATTAAATAGTTAGATCATTTTTCTGAAAAGATGGGATAGATTATTATTACTTTGATTCTTATATTTGGAGAATTGTGCAATATCTAATTTAGGATGAAGGTGACGATTTGAAAGAACCAATCTGGGTGGTGTACAAAGAAGAAGGCTTCAAATCTGCAGTTAGCTTTAGTTCTAGGGAGGACAATAGAATTGTTGAATATGGAAATGCAGCAGATGATGTTAATTTGTTGGCAAAACATGGTGGGCTTCAAAATCACATTTTACTCCCTTGCTTATTTAATTTGAGTTTATTTTTTTCTTCTCTCTCTCTCTAATGGTTTGGCTCTTGCTTCAAGTTCAGCAAACAATAATGGAGCAATGGAAGATGACCGCAGAAGTCTGCAGGAGGATAAGTTGCCGATGTCTGTGGAAAAGGTATGATATTCCTATGGATCTAAGTTGCTACTATTTTAAATATCGATAAGTTTACATTTCTTCTCATCTTTTTGTTACATACTGCCATGCAAACGAAAGCAAGCAATGTCACTGGCTAATCTGCAACAAGGAATATTTCTGGAATTTTTCTCTAACAGCTTATTTTGCTTATTGTGAGTTTAAATATTTGATTTTGGTGAAGTACACTGTTTGCATTTTTCTAATTCAGTCGTATATGTGACTGCTGAAGTTATTACTTTGAAAGACAGTTCTGTATGAATTATTTGGGTCCTGAAAAAATTCTAACATGCTTCTCTTTTCCCTGTCGTTGTGAGTTGAAAATGAGAGAGTTGAGAACACGAATTTACTCAAGTATGTTCTGTCTTTTCTTGAAGTAAAACTCTCAGATGAAATCAGACATTCTAACTGGAAAGAAATAGAATATTATGGGCTTTAAATGGAGGTGATATCTGAAATTTTCTATTTAGAAAGAAGTAGAAATATTTCTTATATTTACATTTGCAAGAGTCCTCTGTTCTTCATTTGTTTCCAATTTTGTTTCACTCATTTTTACTCAATGGAACTTCTGGACTTCTACACTTTTTGGTTAGTGCTCCTATATAGAGTAACCATATCGAGGAGTTTGCACAATGAGCCGTATATTAAATAATGACGCAGAAACTATTTTTCTTCATTTTATATTAAGCTTCAATCTATTCTTGTTTTGTTGTCTATAGCTATTTATTTGGTGATTGTGCATGGAAACTCAAGCCACTTGTCCTTCACAAGTTTTATTTTTTTTGGTTCCATGGCAGAAAGACACACCAAAATGTGGTTCGAAGTTATCATGCTGGAAAGTCTACTTCACGTAAGGTAGATGAGATGGTGAAAGAAATGAAAGACCAAGTGATCAGGGCCAAAGTTTACTTAAATTTCTCGTCTGCAAATAGCAGCTCTCATATTGTAAAAGAGTTGAAGCTAAGAATAAAAGAAATTGAAAGAGCTATGACACAGTCCACCAGAGATTCTCGTGTGTCTAAGGGGTACAACTTTTTCTTTTCCTCCTAACTTCCTTATTTTCTGTATTTCTTTTATATGTTCTCTGTTGGAACTTGAAGATGAATTATGAGAGAACTTCATAGGGAATGTAATTGATCTTGGTTGAAGATCAAAATTTTCTAACTTAGAATGAGTAGTGTTTTAGGTACATCTATAGCAATGGTAGATTTTATCTGTGAACAAAGTTTTTACTCATGGACTTCAGTGTATGACTACATAGGATTTTTAACTTGTGTCCACGTGCAAAATTGCTTTTTTGAGAGAATGTGTGGTTAAAAATGAGTTTGCGGGTACATGATTTTCAAATAAGCTATGCCAAACAAACACTTAATTTTTGACTGACCGAAGGATCATTTTTCATTTAGAAAATTTTCAGTAATTGTGTATCATTTACTATGGGTTGTTTCGGATCAAGTTACCTAGAGCCTCATAGTTAAAATTATCTTTTCCTTTCTGCCTTCCTTCCTTCCTTCTATACGCGTGTCCTAGTAATGCTAGGCCATAATTGTTACTTGGCTCACTGGGTCTGCAAATTACTTCTGTATATAAAAACTCAGCTTATTGATGCTATTGACATACGTACCTTTTTTTCCTGCGTTTCCCTGGACGGGAATTCTATTATCCGATGATAAATATACACTGACCCAAGCATATCAAATACTTGTTTGCCTGTAGGCAATTGAACTGACTCGTAATAGTTACTAGTCATCAATACACATTATACATGTTCAAACATCATTGCTTTTCCATTATGATATAGTTATAGATCAAAGATACTGGCCAAAAGGATTCCTGAGCAGACTCCAAATTTAGGAATAAGGCTTGAGTTTGTTAAGGTTTTTGTATAATGTCAATTTCAGATTATAGTGGGGCTATCGATTTATTCTTTGGGAATTCAGTAAAGTTGCATATGATATATAAACCAGTGAAATTTCTCTGCAGAAAATGAAAGCTACGGAGTCCACTTTGTTAAAAGCCAGTCGTATTTACCCTGACTGCTCCAGCATGGTGGAAAAACTTTGTGCAATGACATATAATGCTGAAGAGCAGGTTCGAAAGCAGACAAAACAAGACACTTTTCTTAAAGAACTTGTTGGAAGAACTATACCAAAAGACTTGCATTGCCTCTTTATGAGATTGATTGCTGAATACTTTGCCATAGAGACCGAGAAACAGGAATTCCCTACCAAACACAAAGTACAGGATCCAGATCTTCATCACTTTGCTGTTTTCTCTGACAACATTTTGGCTTCTTCAGTTGTTGTGAACTCAACCACATCAACTGCTACAGTAAGTTACCATGTTTTTCCCCATTTAACAACTTTTTTTAGTTTTATATATGTGATTCAACAAGGGATACATGGTGCCAGAGAGACAAAAAAGTTCATGGGGATGGATGAACATTAGTTAAATGAATTCTGTTATGAGCCATTTTGATATTACTACTGAGTTATTTTGCCTTCAGGACAACCACAATTGTGTTCCATCGTGTTCTCAATTATCACATGCTTTAAAAGAGCAAAGAGGACTTATTTTAATCTGGAAGGCATATCTCATCATTGTAGATATAGTCTCGTATTAGTATGTTGTATAGGAAAAAGGTTAACGGAAATGCAACGCAGAAAGTGATATCTTCATGCTACTAAATCATTTTGATAGGATGAGAGATGACTAACGGTTTTTTCTTTCTCTCTATATTGGGGAGACTTCCTCACAGAAAGAAAAAAAATGAAATAAAGAAATCTCATCAATACTTTCTCTCTCTCTTTTTTGGTCTGGTTAACCTGCCTTATGCAATCTAACTGATGGGAAAGTGCATTTGCTTCGTAAGAGGAATTAAATTATGAATTTAATTGTTCATGTAATTTAATATCATGGTTTAGGCCTATTCTATCATTCTATCGTGCATAGTCTTTTGGAGGAAGAAAAGACTGTCGTCGGAAATGACATTTGGAGATGATTGAGGCGTGCTTATTTTAGGGAGAAAACGAATTTGCATTGATGTGTTATTCTTAATCATACTGATTGATTCTTTACTTTACAGGATCCAGAGAGAGTAGTATTTCATATAGTAACGGATTCCCTCAATCTCCCAGCAATGTCAATATGGTTCTTACTGAATCCTCCTGGAAAAGCTACAATCCATATTGAAAGCATAGACAATTTTGGATGGTTATCCATCAGATATAATGCAACTCTGCAGAAAGAAGGCTCTGTTGATCCAAGATATATTTCTGCACTCAACCATCTGTGTTCTTATTTGCCTGATGTTTTCCCCCTTCTGATAAAGATTGTGCTTCTCGACCATGATGTGGTGGTGCAAAGGGATCTGGCAGGACTTTGGAGCATTGACATGAGAGGCAAAGTAATTGGTGCTGTTGAGACTTGCAATGAAGGCTAGCTTTCATTCCGTCATATGGACATGTTTGCTAATTTCACAGACCCTATGGTAGCAGAGAGGTTTGATTCCACAGCATGCACATGGGCTTTTGGGATGAATGTGAGGAGACATGATTTAACTGGGGTCTATCATAAATACCTCCTTTTGATAAGGAATTATATCTTATCTAATTTTTATTGATTTAAGCTCGTGTGGTTAATTAAGCATTTACGTGTATGATTGTTTTATGTTACCTTGGAAAGATTTGACTTCAGATTCAGAAAGTTTACAGTATCTATTCTTATACTTAGGGTGCTTTGTACTGAGACATATTTCTCTGTTGGTGGTTCTTATGCATGCCTTTGTATTGACTTACCGCGATAGCATTTTCGTGCTTAAAGAATCGTATTGATTATTAACTTTGTTCCAAGTAGAAGTCATAGTTAAAGATGAATTTCTTTGATCCCCTTGAAAATTCAGTAATGGAAAATGTTAATTTTCATAGAATCAAGGTATTTTCTTCAAATTACCAGTCCCTCCAGTCAAAATTTGAATTCATTTTCTTGAATCTTTTTCGTGTTTTTGTGCTGATTATATCTGTCCATGTTCATCAACCTTAATCAGAATCTATTGAAGTGGTTAACCCTGGATTGCATTTCTTACTGTCTTAATGCTTACTTTTTCTTGGACCATGATGGGAAACGGGGGGCCATTGTGGAAAGAAGGTAGCTTGCCTATCCGTTGGATCACGTTCTACAAACATACATTACCTTTAGATAAGAGATGGCTTGCCCTCGGGTTGGGTTATGATTCAGGTACAAGTCTGGACGACATAGGGAAGGCAGCAGTGCTACATTTGAAACCATGGTTGGATATTGGACTTGAGAAGTACAAACGCTAGTGGAGGAAACATGTCAAGTACGACCACCCGTTCCTACAACAGTGCAATATCCACATGTAGTTAGATCCCCACACAAGAAGTTTCGAATCTGACACGGGTTCCTCACACGTTCTATCGATTCTTTTTCATTTTTTCACAATTTTTACTTGTAACTTTCAGCTCTCTTTTTTTCCTTTGCCATTTTTCAATATCCAGCCGTAAGTGTTTAGAAGCTGAGTTCAGTTTAGCAATAACAGAGGCCAAGGATTGGCCTGTCTTGTCTGCCAGTTCAATACCGGCACAATTTGTACATAATACTCATTTTTGAATTGCTAATATCAAATGCACGACTTCCAAGTTTCAGTCCAGCAGATGATCTGAATATTTGTTTCGAAACTTTTGATTATTCTGGTTGACACCGAGACCTAAGGGACCCATTTGAGAACAAATAGTTGTTTAAGGGAAAAAGATACTTGGCCCTGTCCAAACAGGACCCCAACTATTGGAATGGGCGCCCCTTGTTTTAGGGGTGAAATTACACGTGGCAAAACCTGGTTGTGTTCTTACAGATGAGAGGCTATCTATTCATCCAAGCCACGTGGATTCCCTGCACTCATTTTGATCAAATGATATTAATTTTTCTTTTCCTTTCCTCAAAACAAACTGATACTCCTTGCGTGGTGTTGCTGAGAGCGGATCATTTCATTCAATTCCCAGTCGAGTAAAATGGCCACCTTTTCTGCTGGCACTGCAACCTCATCTCTTGCACGTGCTGCCCTCATGCAAAAGGCATCCGTCGCAAGGCATTCATCCGTTCTTGGTGAGAATTCCTTCACAATCTTATTTTACAGTACATTAGCGCTTTCCAATCTAATGCAAACTCGTCCTATTGGCTCATTTGGTTAAGGTGGACTATAAGCCTTCTTTAAGTACTATGTACTAAAGTCCTAAATGTATTACACAAGCAATATAACTCCAAGGTAGCTATGTTTCAGAGATGATGTGCTTTAACATTGAAGCCTTCATTCCATTAGTCAATTTGTACAAAATATGATGTTTCTTGTATTATCATTTTAAAATTTGGTCACAGGGTTGCCATCAATGGCAAAGATGGGAAAAATGAGATGCTCCATGGAGGGAAAGCCTCAAGAGAGTGACTCAAATTTAGGCATGGGAGCATCTTTAATGGCAGCTGCCACCTGCGCCGTCACCATGTCCGGTCCGGCCATGGCTCTTGTGGATGAGCGAATGAGCGCGGAGGGAACTGGCCTCCCTTTTGGCTTGAGCAATAACCTACTTGGTTGGATCCTTTTGAGTGTGTTTGCGTTGATTTGGTCTCTTTATACTGTCTACACTTCCACTCTTGAAGAGGATGAGGATTCAGGGCTGTCCCTTTGACGATGAAGTTTTATAGTATTTTTTTGTAATACTATGTTGATTCTTGTCTAAACTTTTGAAATGCTGTTTTATTGTGCTTTTCTAGTTCTGCTTCTTGCAATTAGGGCCATCTTATGGTACAATTATTGTGCTATATTGTGCATTGCACGTGTTAGCTAGATATGCTTGGTTTAGATGCTGTTATGGGCATATCCTAGTAGCACCTTCTTTCTCTGTGCCACAACACAAGATTTATGTGCAGAGAATGCAAGCATTCAAGAAATTGAGTGAATCTCCTTTGACATTTTCAAGTGAACCTCTCAAATATTAGACTTTTTCCCCTATTATTTCCTTCAAGGCAAAATAACTATTGTGTGTACTTGATCTAGTAAAATATCGTATCAGGAAAATCAATTTTAATAAGCATCTTAATTACTATTTAATGGCTAATACAATTTGCCACAGCTCCTTCAAGAAGAGCTTTCATGGTAGACCAGTCTTCTGAAGTGGAAAGACTTAACGAGGTTGATTGTTGGAGAATATCCTTAACTAGTGGAGGAAGGAAAAAATAATTTAGCTGTCGTAACTTTTCAGTTCCTATTTGATTTCTAGCAATTTCTAGTACTATTTCACTTATAGACAGTCCCAATAATAGTCAGTAAGGAAATCGAGTTAAATACACATGTGGAATCGGCATGAGTTAACATATTTTGAATTACATTTTTCTATATTAGTCGATTTTTTTATTTTATTTTATTCCCCCCCCCCCCTCAAAAAAAAAAAATAAATAAATAAAATCAACCATTGTAGGTCAATTTAGGCGCAAAAAACTATTTTACATTTAAGATATGTACTCCTATATCGAAAGTATTAAATGCACATCGATCAATTTCTTTTTTCAATACGCTGCTTCAATAGCAAAAACTCTTCATTCTCTCTATAACAATGTTTCACTTAGTAGCAAGACACAACTACGAGACTCAATAAGATAGAATAGGCTGGATCAAGTTTTTCTACGGTAACACATGCATTAAAAATTGTGTGCCTTCGAAAGGAAACTGATAGAACTAAGTTCGTCATGGGAAATTTACTTATTTGCCCATCAGTTGGTAAGGGCAAAATTGGAAAGATATATATCATAAAATTATTAATCAATTGTTTCTTGCTGACATGAAAACATTGATGATGTAGATGTGGACCCCATGAAAATATGTTTTCAACCTCTTCACAATCGGCAATGGTATCGGTGGCGCCAATGCCTCTCGCATCGCCGCCGATTATGGTGCTTCTGTTGCTGTTTGCGAGCTTCCTTTCCATACCGTTTCCTCGGACCCTACTGAAGGTGTCGGTGGCAAGTATGCTTGCTCAACCTATAGTTTTCCTTTGTTTCTCTGTTCGAATTCTTCCAATTAATACTGTAGCATGCATGCATATGACAATTTTAGTGATCAATTATAGCTTGATTAGTTTATCGTTAGTTTTATTTTATCAAGCAGACTTCTTTATTTAAGTGTTGTAATGCATCTGTGAATAGAGTGACGGGCTTAGGTATTAATGTCCTGAACGAATTCTGTGAAGGTTTGTACTTCGCGAATGCGTGCCCAAGCAGCTCCTTTTATATGCATCCAAATATTCTCATGAATATAAGGACGGTAAGGGGCGAATTTAGGAGTTTGAATCAGCACGGGCGGCCGATAACCATTTATCGTTGGCCGCAATAAAATATTAAGAGTCCTTTTGATACCCATTTTTATTTTTGCAAAAAATGCATTTTGGATTAGTGATTTGATGGAGAATGTGTGACTAAAAGTAAAGAAAAAGTTTTTTTGAATTTACTTATAATATTATTTTATTGTAGAACATATGAATAAAAAGAAAAAAAAATGCAATTTAAAAAAATGGGAATCGAACAAGGTCTAAAGTATAAATATAACAATTATTTTGTTCAAATTGAACATATATAATTCTGTTATAAGAATCAACAGAATTCATCAAATGACATTATTGCCAAATTTTGTATAATACAAAGGAAAAGTGCGAATTCGAATCTTTAAAATTGTTTGCATTAAAATAGTTAAAACATAGCAAATATTATTTTGTTAAATTTAATTACACAATTCAAGAGGTATCATAACGGCTGAGTTTACAACAATCCTTACTTAGGATCACAGGATCGAATCCTCATTGTCCCTCTCACTATTGAATTTTTCTAAAAACTATAAAAACAAAATGATACATAATAAATTCATTGATAAAGGACTTGAACTTGAGACCTCAAGCATGTTTCAACCAACTCTCACCAACTTAGCCGCAACTAATGTTTGAAAAAAAATGTATTACCAGAAATATAAGATAAAAATTTAATTTATTGTTAACAAAAAAAAAAAATTTCTACCAACGAATCCAGCTAGGGCGCCACCACCTAGATCCACCACTGAGGAGAGTTGTGGTTTTGGATGGAATCATGTAGAAAAGCCTAAAAATGATCGGAGCACTTTGAATGCTAATAAGAATGCTGAACTGAAGCGTCTTAGCGGTATTTACAAGAACATTCTGAAAGATGCTGGAGTCACACTGATTGAAGGACGTGGAAAGGTTGGATGAAAGTTGATATTCGATATAAGAAGGGTTACATGGTTATATTTTTCCACAAGCCATAGATTTATACTGATATAAGTTCGTGATGAATCTAATGATGCATTTCCGTACTTTATATGCAGATTGTGGATCCGCACACTGTTTATGTGGATGGAAAACGTTACACAGCAAAGAACGTTCTTATTTCAATCGATGGATGTGTTGGTTAATGAACTTTAATCATCACAATAGGAAATTAATTTTCCTTTGAAGTTTAAAATCATGTAAATAAGGATTTAATTGACCTTGAGATCATTAGATTATTAAATTCTCACATATATAGAAAGGGGAGGAGATAACCTTTTTGAAGGAGCTATTAGTGGCCTAGTCAATTGCCTTCCTCCCTTAGATCTTCTCCCTTGTTCTCCACTAGGTGTTATTCTTTTTTGGGGAATGTGAAAAGTGGCTAACCCTAAAATCACCCCCAAAATATGCCAATAATGTGCATATTTATAATGACTTATTAGGGTTTGGAAATTGCACAAATTTCTTTAGACTTTATTGTAGTAGGTCAATTAAGTCACACACCTTTTATTGGAGCCAAGAGAGGGACTCAATTGGACTCACATGACCCAAGCTCCAATAGATTCTTTCAATTGGGTCAACTCTTGACCAATTGAGATACATCTATTAATCCCGACTTATTCTACCAAAAAATCGAGATTGCACTCTCGAGTCGAGTGATAGTTATAGAAGCAAATTATGATCCAATAACAATATCCTCTGATTATCGTTCCACAAGTCAACCCCCATTTGACCGTCAATATGTTGAAACTGACAAAATGACCGTTTTGCCCTTCAACATGCATTACCCTCTAAGTCTCATTTTCATACGGCAAATTCGTTGTAATCAAATCACAATGTAAAGTCCAACGATCTCATCGTCGACCTACTGAGCTCAGATTCAATTTGCCTAGAAAAATACCTTAGAATGACGATCGTCTCATCTCAATGATTAATGGATTCCAATATTGTAAGTATATGATCTCTAATTGTTTCGGCTCGATTCTCAAAGCACCGAGATCAATCTTTTATTTAAAACTTCACTCATTGGTACCTCAAAAAATTTGAACTAGCAATCAAAGGTACATTACTCACTCATGAATTAGGTGACCTATTTGATAATCAAGTAGAGTTTCATTTCAAATGGTCACAAATGAGTCATCTACGCGGTCCCGTTCAATGTACATAGAAACACATTATTGTTCATATTTCAAGATCTAGACAAATCTTAATAAGAATAATACAATCTTATCAACATAAAGTGTCCAACTTTATGATCCGATTGTGAACGACATGATTTTGATCACATCATAAATTGTGTCTTACTATACCCGATCCATCGAGTATACAATTTGTGACGTCCTTTATGATCATGGAACCTTAAACAATCATTTCAAATTATAACACGCAAATAACGAACGTAAATTCATAATGTGATTTTACAGAACATTATTCAAAGAATGGGCATCAAACTAACAGGATGCCCCTCCATTCTCGATATTCCTGGAAGTGAATATGCAATAGATTCTGACGCTGCTTTAGATTTATCTCTGAAACCAAAGAAAATTGCCATAGTTGGGGGTGGATACAATGCAGTGGAGCTTTCTAGCACATTCAAGGGCTTGACAACCACCAGCGTCCATGTATTTATAAGGCACAAAAAGGCGTTGTGGGGCTTTGATGAAGAAGTAGGAAGCACACAAAAAACACTTCATCTAACTTGCACAAAATATAACTTAAGTTTCCTTTATAGATGAAATGGTTCACATTTATCATGCAGATCAGGGAGTTTGTTGGAGAACAGATGTCATTCAGGGGAATTGAATTCCACACAGAAGAGTCACCTAGGGCTATTCTTAAATCATCAGATGGTTCACTATCTTTAGAAACTAATAAAGGAATAGTTGATGGTTTTTCTCAAGTTGTGTTTATAATAGGACGTCAACCTAATACAAAGGTTAGAATTTTCCTTTTGTCATTAGCACATTGTTTGCAAAAATTTCCAAATTGCTCATTGGTACAGTTTCTTCATTTTAGGTGGAACACTGGCGCTCATGTTCTAGTGGATAACAGTTCTAAGTTGTTAATCCATTCTTATCTATGACAGGATTTAGGTTTGGAGACTGTTGGAGTTAAATTGACTAAAACTAGAGCCATAGAAGGATTCCCCCCCCCCCCCCCCCCGGCGCCCCTTTTCCCTTAATTCTACCTCCAGCTCCACCTAATAGGATAATAGAAAGGGGGGCTTATATATATGCACATTTTTTCAGCTTGTCCATGTTATGTTCATTTATTAATTTTCAGGTTGACGAATACTCTCGGACTTCTGTTCCGTCAATTTGGGCTATTGGAGATGTTACCTGTTGACCCAAAAATGTTGTCAATAAATATTGGACCCATCCGTGCACACATGAGCCTAATCCAACACGCTAAGACACGTAGACATTCTCAAATGAACAGATCAAGGACGTGGGAGCGACTCAAAAGCGTGGGACAAGAACGTTTTGAATCCGATGAGATGTTTACATGACGATTGTACAATAATAACCAATCAATCTTTGTAGAATGCGAATATGAATTCGTATAGTATCGTATTACAAGACATTAAACAGATCGTTGTATAAAGTGTGTTAAGAGAGCAAATAATGTATAATCTTAGTTCTTATATTGAATCTTTCATTATCCTTGTGAGAGATGCACTGGTCCTCGATTGGGAGTACACGTAGCCTCATATCGTAAGTTTACATGTCAAATTATAGATATTGACTTCCTAGTCTGCTACACATTTATTAATCGACGGCTCCACCTACTTTGACAAAACAAGACGCTTGCACTCTATGATGGGTGTCACATCAATCAATCAAGAATGATCATTGTATAAGACCGGATCTCTGGGGAGGAGTACTGCTTAGGGCCTTAGGACCTCGGCCAAACTGATCACCTCGATCTATTCACTTCAGCGTTAGCATTTGGGCCACGTCATGGGTGTTGTTTAAATATTCTGGTCGACTTCTGCTGGCCTAGGAGCCTCGGCCAGTGTTGTTTAAATATTCTGGTCGACTTCTGCTGGCCTAGGAGCCTCGGCCAGGATGCCACGTGATTTGGCATAAGTGGGCCATGGGCCCCAATGAGTTGGCCAATTTTGCAGGCAATAAGGGAATATAGTGATGTTGCTAGCTGTCAATCTTCATTGAGGTTAAAATGTTTCATCAAATGAACAGCATCTGACAAGGTTTTATTTCGTGCTGAGATTTCCAGGGATTGCTGTCGCAGTTAAAGCTGGCCTCCGAAAAGCAGATTTGGACTCCACTGTGGGTATCCACCCTACGGCAGCAGAGGAGTTTGTCACCATGAGGACACCAGCACGCAAGGTTCGTAGTGCTCCATCCGAGGTATGTCCTTATTTCGAATCTTTCTCAATAAAACATGATTATCTGGGCATAGGATTACCTTCGTAGTTTAAAATTTTTGAACTTTTCACATAGCTTTATCGAACTCTTTAAAAGAATAAACATGTAAGTTGCGTCAAAAGATAAAGAATGAGCAATGATCTGACGTCACTTTATCCCCTTGTTGACTAGTTAATCTTATTTGATTCCAACCCCAGTGATCATAATGTTCCATTTTAGTCGTATGCAAATTTGCTTAAATTGACCTTTCACTTATAATTTCAGGCAAAGGAATATTCTCAGAGCAAAGTAGCTGTTGGAGTTTGATGTTGATGATGAAACAGTCAACTTGTCTACTTGATGTAAATGATTATGATGCAATGTAAATATATATGTTAAATAAAGCCCAAAAAATTTCTTAATTATATTTGTTATTAATATTTGCTTGAGTGAATGATGTTCCAATGCGTCCAAGATTGGCCCTGAGATTTTGGGGGGCCTTAAACCAATTTCAAATATAAGACTATATATATATATATAAGAAAATAAAATTGGGGCCCTCATTGTAGTGGGACCTTAGGCGATCGCCTGCCCTGCCTATAGTCAAGGTCGGCACTGAATGCATCAACTTTTTTGGGTGGATGTTTGGTTTGATCAGTACCAACTTGATGATACTCAGATTTAATTTAATGCAATTTTTAGGTCATTACCTTGATTGCTAGGTTTTGATAGAAACTCTTTAACCAATGCCATGTTTAGTGTGCTAAATTGGACATCAATGATTATGATTGAATTAAGAAAAAGAAGACGATGCTGATAATTTTAGTCAGGTTTTCAAGGTTATAATTTTCTGCAAAGGTGTATGATAATTATGCTTGTTTTCTACTACTTTGTCTTCATGATTTGGATGATAAACCGGTTTCAATATGCGTCGAACACCACAATGACTATGATCGTGTCATTAAGAGAGAGAATGGATGAAATTTGTCTTTTGTATGAACTTTTATTCTCAGGCCTCAGCTATTTTGTTAGGTGTGCAGTATTTAAATAGTATTGAACATAATAGACAAGCATATTACATTATTCTGTCCAATCATATTCCGTTTCATGTACCAAACATTAGTCGGAATATTGATTGATTAGATAGATGATATATACCTAAATGTTATTGTTTGAAAGCCCGAGTTGCTTGGAGTGATGATGTAGATCGCTTGGTAGACAATCGTCTAGACAACGTTCCTCCTGCACTAAACGTCCTTCTTTATTTCTAACCATTCCTTTGTTACGATATTGCCTCCATTTTGGGGGGGTTTCATATTCATCTTCCAGAAAGTCACTGTCCTTATTTACCAAGGCATAATCCCTTCCATTTGCAAGAACAAACCTCTCCCCTCTTCCATGGTATCTACATTTCGAAACTAAGAGTCAATCAAATATTTAAAGAATCAATTTAAGAGCTTTTAACTATCTTGAATGGTTATCATATTGGATATGTCCACATGAGCATTTTGTGTTGTCATTCCATTATGGATTACTAACCAAAGATAATACGTGCACTTGATAGAAACTTCGTGAATGTGCCTTGACAGCAACAAACCCATTACAAAGTAGAAGTGATAGATGAGAATCAATTTTTAATCTTTGTAGGTAACAAATCATCTTTTCTTGAAATGACTAATCTTATTTATTTATTTACAGTGTTAATAATTTTTAGAAGAGCCCATTATTTACAAGACTTTTTGGGTCCAATCCTACTCAGAGATTACGTAGACATCATAAATTATTGAAAAAATAACATGATCATTCTTGCATAGTTTTGTCTGTGAGTGAGATAACCGAGTCAAAATGTGCTCTTATGCTGTAACTAGTGTTTGTTTACATGCATACACACACATTAAATGTCAAATCTAAGAATAGAATTTGAGAAAAGATAAAAAAAATGACTAACCCATCGAGTAAATGCAGGTGAGCTTCCAAATTGTGAGCAGAAGCTAGATCAGCATCATGTTTCAAAAATGGAGAATTCTTGTGATCCAATGCAAGTTCTACTCCCACGTGCGAGTAGCTCCAAGGAAGTTGCTCAGCCATTTTCAAAAACATAGGATGAATCTTTTCATTAAAAATTAATCCAGGAGACTTGGGTACTATATCATGAATATTCACCACTCTCAATGCTTTTAGTCCTAACAAATCTAACCTTTCTTTGAATCTCAAATTCCCAACTCTTGGACCTCCAAATGAGAACACACAAATCGGGACAGCCCTTGTGTCGTTCCTTATATTTGTGCCCGTTTCGAGGATGTCATATCCACTAAGTATTGCCAATGCACCGCCTAGACTGTGGCCTGTGATAGTTATGCTCAACTCTTCTTCTGGGTATATTTCGATTAACTTGTTTAATGTTGTTATGATTTGCTCTCTGACTGAAAGCTTGCAGTACTTACAGTTCTCGTCTTTGTCGGTGTAGAGATCGAGAAACCCTGATTCAACTCGAACCGTAGGATCGGGGCTCGGAATTTTGTCGGATGAAATAGGTCTTAGAAAGTCCATCATGTCTGCCACCCACTCGAGGCGTGTCACTGTGCCTCTCCACGAGATGGTTATGTCACGTCGTCCTAGTTTTTTCGACATCTCATCATTAGACACAGCGATGTATCCAATCCAATTCGCGTTCTTGCTCCACACCTTAGGCCATCTTGATTTCTTGAAGAAATTGGGCAAGTTGATGTTAGACGTGGCATAAAGATATCGAATCATGTCATAACCGATGCTTGGCATGCCTAATCTATCGAAGAATTCGGGCCTAGTAAATCGACAGCTTCCACAATACTTCGAGTAAGGATCAAAATCAAATGCATCATAACAAGCTTGAGCCATTTCTCCGTACCTGATTAGCTCATTTCTCAATAATGGATCCATTGGATCGATCAAGCCTGCCCAATCGTCCTCCCCGTGTATTTCACGCCAGCATCGGCCTATTTCCCTCTCTGTGGTCGCCTTCCTTTTCTTCAATTCCTTTTCCTTCTCGACCCCAATGACTGTAGATGACAATGAGTCGTTAGCTTTCGACATGGCTCGAGCCGGTCCATACCTTTTTATGACTAGTTGATCCCATCTCTCCGGGCCTCTGTACTGTAATCTTTGGCTGAAAACTGATAGAGGAGAGTGGCTTTCAGGCTGGAAGCCATGGTGGTGTGGTTTTGTGCAGGTAAGAGCCGTGTTTGATTTCTTGAAGAAATTGGGCAAGTTGATGTTAGACGTGGCATAAAGATATCGAATCATGTCATAACCGATGCTTGGCATGCCTAATCTATCGAAGAATTCGGGCCTAGTAAATCGACAGCTTCCACAATACTTCGAGTAAGGATCAAAATCAAATGCATCATAACAAGCTTGAGCCATTTCTCCGTACCTGATTAGCTCATTTCTCAATAATGGATCCATTGGATCGATCAAGCCTGCCCAATCGTCCTCCCCGTGTATTTCACGCCAGCATCGGCCTATTTCCCTCTCTGTGGTCGCCTTCCTTTTCTTCAATTCCTTTTCCTTCTCGACCCCAATGACTGTAGATGACAATGAGTCGTTAGCTTTCGACATGGCTCGAGCCGGTCCATACCTTTTTATGACTAGTTGATCCCATCTCTCCGGGCCTCTGTACTGTAATCTTTGGCTGAAAACTGATAGAGGAGAGTGGTTTTCAGGCTGGAAGCCATGGTGGTGTGGTTTTGTGCAGGTAAGAGCCGTGTTTGAAAGAGAGATTGCCATTGATAAAAATGAAACAAGATGGTGAAGGTACAAATGGGAGAGATGGGACTTGGTTTATATTATAAGCATTTGCCCATCTCTCGAAGACTTCATGGCATATAATAAAATGCAAACAATTTGTGCATGTTTCACACGAATAGCCGCCACCCCAAGACAAACTACCCTCGTTAACATGTTGTTAGGGAAAAATTGTAACGTTGGTCACGAACTATCATATCAGAGTAAGTTTATTTTCGGCCTTTAAAAGAGAGCACTTTCGTACTCATCTTCTACACTATTGTTGTGGATGGTTTATCTCGATCACCACCCCCACCTCCAAAAAAACATTTAAAATGTCCAATCTAAATCGATTACAAGCATAATGCCTCTGATATTTGTAATACAAGAAAAAATTCTCAAACCGTTTTGGGACTAGCTCAGTGAATTTTATGAGTATTTTATGTCTATTTTCTATGTAGATTTCTAAATAAATCCTTAAGAAAGGAAATTTTGACGGATTGTGGATGATAAATAGTTGGTTGAGACTACTTGTGCTACTATAATTTTATTTAAATGTTAAGGACAAACTTACTATTTGGAATATAAATTGGGGACACACAGTTCAATTTCCCTACGGGTTGCGTGAAAGGTTGTAAAATAATCTGTCACCATGATACCCAAAAATAAAATAATTTGATAGTTGCAAGGCACCAGTCTGTCATAAGATATTGTTAGATACTTCATATTTCACATTTGAATATTGATTATTAATAAAGACATGATAAACGTAGTCTTTCTTTATTAATTCCTTCGTTTCCTGCGCTAGGATGATTTAGATATAGTTAATTATATAATTAAGTGATAAGTATATTTTTGTTGGATACTTCATATTTCATACTTGGAGATTGGTTAATAAAGACATAATAAGTTAATAAAGACATAATAAACGTAGTCTTTCTTCAGTAATTCCTTTGTTTCTCGAGCTATGATAGTTTATCAATTTTATTAGATATAATTAATTATATAACTAAGTGATAAGTATAGTTTCTATATTTATTCGGGGTCATAAATGATGATATTTTGTTATTATTTGAATAAATTAGTACCTGATTTATTGTTTATTGCTTTTATTAGAAAATACTCATGTTTGGACGAAAATTGGAAGAAATAACGAAAAATAGATAAAAATGGTGAAAATTCAAATTTTGAGGACTAAAGTGCAAATCCTCAAAATTTGTGACGGGCTTCAAATCAATAATTGAAGATTGCTAGGATTAATTGGATACAATAAGAAGTCAAAACAGAATGAAATATAATTAAATTATCTTTACAAATCAATTTCCAACCGAAAAAAGCATATTTTAGATTTTCAACCAGAGTTTGAGACCCATTTTTGAAATAATAAATATTAGAATTAGAAATATTTTGCCCTTTTTTGAGCCTCATTCTTTTGAAAAAATATATTTTTCAACAGTATTTTGATATCATTTCAACCACACATTTTTCAATAAAATAATATTACACGTAAATCCAAAATTTTTCCTTATTTTTTAACCACACATTTCTCATCAATACACTATTCAAAAATTCATTCTATCCCAAAAAATGGGGCTCAAACAAGGTCTTTATCTCTAGGAGAATTGTGATTCTTCGAGTTAGTTTTTTAACACACTTTGAATCAATTCAATCAGATATTGGGAGAAAAAGTTATGACCAAAATACTGAAAGTTGCGTATAGACAAAATTATGCACACGCGAATGCAATTTTCCTAACTTGGTTGAGACTGTTTTGGAAGACAATTTAAACATGAATCTTAGCTTAATTACATCATATATAAATACAAGACATGGACAACCATTGAAGGAACTCTTTCTCACATCTTAAATTAGATCCATATCATAAAATAATTCAAGAACGAGGGGCAATTTCAATATAAGTTAGAGATGAAGACAAATCTATCAAAAGTTTGAATCAAAACATCAAGGACTCGAAGAATCAAATCTTAGGTTGATAATCAAGAACATGAATTACATCGTGACATCTCTTTCTTATATTTCTAAATTATGGGTAATGTTCTTCCATTCTTCTTGTTGTTTTATTATTAGAAACATATTTAGCTATATTTCATTTGTGTTGGATAGATGATGAACCTTATTAGTTGTTAAATTCAATTCTTGACTCATTAATTTAGTGACTTCTTGGGTTTTTATTATTATTTATACATTCATATTGTGTTATTTAATTATTTAGCTACCAAGTGAATAAGTTGTTGCTTATTTGTAGTTTTATGAGGCTCACAACAGGTAGAGCATTGCATATTTAACACACTAATAATAGATATTATGAATAATAGTTATGGCGCGTGCAATCTTGTGAGATAAACCGTGCAAATTAATGCATGTTTTTCATATGAATTTGGACAAGAAATATGACTAGATTGTGTGAAACATATGTTTAATATGTCTTGGAAAAATAAAATTGAATAAAATCGGATTAATGGTTGTCATTAACATTAGAAAATAATACTACTTTTTATAAGTCGAGAATTAGAAATAGTGCTACTATGGATTGTGGATGATAAATTGTTGATTGAGACTACTTGTGCTACTATAATTTTATTTAAATGTTAAGGACAAACTTGCTATTTGGAATATAAATTGGGGAACAACAGTTCAAATTCCCTACGGGTGGCTAGAAAGCTTGTAAAATAATCTATCACCGTGATGTCCAAAATAAAATAATTCAATAGTTGCAAGGCACAAGTTTGTCATAAGATGTTGGATACTTCATATTTCGCACTTGAATATTGACTAATAAAGACATAATAAACGTAGTCTTTCTTTATTAATTCCTTTGTTTCTTGAGCTAGGATGATTTATCAATATTACTAGATATAGTTAATTATATAATTAATAATAAGTATATTTTTGTTGGACACGTCATAGTTCATACTTGGATATTGATTAATAAAGACATAATAAACGTAGTCTTTCTTTAGTCATTCCTTTGTTTTCTCGAGCTATGATGGTTTATCAACTTTGTTAGATATAACTAGTTATATAATTAAGTGATAAGTATAGTTTCTACACTTATTCGGGATCATAAAAGATGATATTTTTTTATTATTTGGGCAGATTAGTGCCTAATTTATTATTAATTTCTTTTATTAGAAAAACTCATGTGTTGGACAAAAAATTGGAAGAAATAACAGAAAATAGATAAAAATGGCAAAATTCAAATTTCGGGGACGAAAGTGCAAATGCTCAAAATTTGAGACGGACTTCAAATCGATAATTGAATATTTCTAGGATTAATTGGATGTAATAAAGAGTTAAAAAAAGAAATATAATCAAATTATCTTTATAAATCAATTTCCAACCGAAAAAAGCACATTCTAGATTTTCAATCAGAGTTTGAGACTCATTTTTGGAATAGCAAACATTTGAATTGGAAATATTCTATTTGTAGGAGAATTGTGATCATTTGAGTTAGTTTTCCAACTCACTTTAAATCACTTCAATCGAATATTGAGAGAGAACTATGACCAAAATATTGAAAGTTACGCAGAGACAAAAACCATGCGCACGCAAAGGCAAAATTCCTCACTTGATTGAAATTCTTTTAGAAGGCAATTCAGACAAGAATCTTAACCTAATTTCATCATACATAAATACAAGAGATGGACAGTCATTAAAGGAACTCTTTTTCACATCTCAAATTAGATCCATATCATAAAATAATTAAAGAATGAGGGGCAATTTCAATATAAGTTGGAGATGGAAACAAATCCAGTAATAGTTTGAATCAAAACATCAAGGACTTGAAGAATCAAATCTTGGATTGATAATCAAGAACTAGTTATATTTATAAATTACAGGTGATGTATTTTCAATTTTCTTGTTATTTGATTATTAGAAACATGATTAGTTATATTTCATTTGTATTTGATGGATGATGATCCTTATTAGTTGTTAAATTCAATTCATGATTCAGCAATTTAGTAATTTCTTGAATTTTTTTATTATTTATACATCCATGTTGTGTTATTTAATTACTTAGCTACCAATTAGATAACTTGTTGGTTATTTATAGCGTTGGAAGGTTCACAACAAGTAGAACGCTGCATATATAACACACTAATAATAGATATTATGAACAATAGTTTTGGCGTGTGCAATTTTGTGGGATAAATCATGCAAATTAATATATCTTTTTCGTATGAATTTGGACCAAAAATAGGACCAAATTGTGTAAATATTAATATATCTTGAAAAAGAATGTTGAATAAAATCAGGTTAATGATTGTCATTAACATTTTATAACATTACTTTTTATACATCAATAATTAGAAATAGCACTAATATGGAGATTCAGAAATCCAATATAATCATTCGTTCCATAATTTGATAAAACAACTTTTTATTGCTTTCTTAGTTAGAATTAGTATAAACAACAAATTCATTCTCTTTTGTGATACGATACATTGAATTTGATTGCAACTAGCAAACTGAAATTAAACGTTATTCATTCTCTTTTGTTCGAACATAGAACTAATAAATTAATGTGCATAAGATAAATTTCAAAACAAGACTAACATTATTAACATTAAGGTTTTGTTTTCAGATTGATTTTAGAATCCAATTTCAAAATGTCAAGCAATCAAAAGTTAGACATTTGGTAATTTTAAGAATAACTAGTAATTAAGAACCTGTTTGACAACTATTATTTTAAAACTATTTTTTCTATGCATTTATTTTCAACAACACATTCACACAATAAAATATTTTGCACATAAATACATAACTTTTTTCTTATTCATCTCTTTTAATTAAGTTTATTGTGCTTCATTACGAAATTCAAATATTAATTTAATTTTAATAACGAAACACACAAAAATTTTGAATTTTTTCAAATGGTGAAAATAGCTTAAAATTCTACAAAATATATCAATATTAAATTTAACTATTATGTAATTGAATAATCATTTCTCGTGAAATCGACAATTCAAATTCGTTTGTCCGCTTAATTACTTTTACGCGACTTGTGCGATTGCACTACAGATTCTTTAATGAACATAAGTTGAAGTCATTTTTATAAGTTTAGTGGCTAAAATTCGACCACCTTAAAGTTCAGTGAGCAATTGAAAATGTAACCATTTGTTATCGGGGTGACAGGGTGCCACATTTATATTCCTTTAACCATGTTACTAATTTCGTTAAAGAATTGAAAAGGATGTTAAGGTAGTTAGCAACGTTCAATGTTATGATAAGATTAATGGCCAAAATTAGATATTTTAAACTTCAATGAACGATTGAAGACATACACATAAGTTCGATGACCATTGAGACAATTAACTCAAATTAAGATGTAATCACCCAATGATCAAACTCAACTATAATGAGTTACCTATTGAAAAAATCGAAGTACAATTCTTTGATGAGTAATGCTCTTTGCAGTCGTTGACTACCATAATTGCCGTACGTGGCATATATGAAGTAACTTCTACGCCTTTTCACATGAATCGGATTTCTTATTAGGCTCTTTAGTCTAATTCAACATCTAATCATTTCTACACTACCTTAGTAATAGAAAGGAATCATGAAGTCTTGACAACCCTTCTATCATTATATTAGAATATTTCCTCGAATTCTAGATGCAAGAATTCACAATCTTTTAGAAATCCCTAATGAAACAAGTATCAATAGAACAAAAAGAGAAGAAAAGAATTTCTAACCCCGTTTGATTTTCATTCTTTAGGCACAAAAATGAAAAATATGACCGTTATCAATTACATCAAGCCACTATATTTGACTTTCTATCTTTTGTATGAATTTCGTAACGGCTATATTTTTCATTCTCATTCTTAAATCTATAGGAATCAAAAGGGGTAAATCAGTAAATCAAACAGCACTTTCTTCAATCGAAATTCATAAAGAATAGTGGAATGACAAACTAAAGTCATGTTTGGCCTCATTTTTATTTTTATTTTCAATCACATGATATATGGGAACACAACTTTCATCAATTTTACAACCATCCATTTTACGAACTTTTATCAAAATCTATATTTTATTGTAACATCTTTTGTTTTGCCTTTGGTTGACTACAAGTTTCTTAGATTTAAGTCGTCTCTAACGCTGCACCAAATTTTGCATCAAACTAAAATTTATCTCCAATTATTGCACCAAAATTACATCAAATGAACAGTGTTTAACCATTTTCTTTCTTTTTTATTCTTTATAATTTATTTATTTGAAATATTATTTATTTAATTATTTTATAAATACATAAATTACTAATTAAATAATTACGTTAAATTAAAAAAGAATAAATTCATTAATAGATATAAAAAAACATAGTACGATTAATAAAAACACCGCAACAACGAAAATATTAAATCATACCATCAGAAAATAGTACAATTTATTTCGAATTTGGATAGAAGATATTAAGAAGTCGCAAAATAAAATTAGATTCTCTTATATATGCCATTGTTTAATATATTTCATGTTAACTTTAATAAATAATTGTGTTTGTTATATTTTAAATTTTTTTATTCTTTTAATTAATTAATTAATTAATTATTATTTCTTACATTTAAAATTTATTTTAAATGCAAATAAAATAATAATAATAATTTATCGTATTAAAAAATATATAGTACAATTGACTCAAATACCATTAACAATTTTATTTGGAAAATGATAAAAAAGGGCAAAAGAGACTTTATACACTTTGCACCATTTTGGTTTTGTATCATTTTGCACCAAAATGGTGCAAAGTAAAGTGTTGCATTAGAGCAACTTTGCACCAAAAAATGGTGCAATTTGGTGATTTGGTGTTATCATTGGAGTTGCCCTTAGGCCACCTTCAACTCTACACAAAAAATTGATGAAGAAGTTTTATATGCTAAAGTTCCGTTCCCTTGGGAAATGTACTTCGATGGTTCATTGCCTAACGCATGGAATTCTCTCATGCTAACGAATGAGCAAGGAGGCCAATAGTCGAAGCTCCGCCCTTATTCACACGAAGGAGCCTACAGGGAATGAAGATGGGACGTTGTGCGGTAACTAGAAGTGAGTATACTAAACCTTCACGCTTGCTACATCAAGAAGAGTGACCTTTCCTTTCCAGCATAGGAATCTATGCATCGAGCTTGTCCTGCCTCTTAAATCGATCGAAGAATTCCGAGGGAATGAATCGAGATTATCAAACACTCATCCAAGTCATTCTTTCATTCACATTTTTGCATCAAATCTTGTACTAAATTACAAATAATTTCCAACCATTACACTAAAATTTACACAAAATGAAGTAATGAACAGTGTTTAATTATTTTCTTCCATTCTTTTTATTCATTTGAAAAATTATTTATTTATTTATCTTACAAATATATAAATTATTAAATAAATAATTACGTTAAATCAACGAAAATATCAAATTCATTAATAAATATAGCAGATATAGTACAATTAGTAGAAAAACTAAATAATCATGTTTGTTATATTAAATAATTATGTTAAATTTTTTCTTCTTATTTTAACTAATTCATTAATTATTATTTCTTACATTTGGAAAATTATTTATTTATTTGTTTTATAAATACATAAATTACTAAATAAATAATTACATTAAATTAACAAAAATATCAAATTCATTAAAAAATATTAAAAAACATAGTATAATTAGTAGAAACACTAAATAATTGTATTTGTTATATTAAATAATCGTGTTTGTTATATTAATTTTTTTGTATTCTTATTTTAATTAATTCATTGATTATTATTTCTTACATTTAAATTTTATTTTAAATGTAAATAATAATAATAATAATAATAATAATAATAATAATAATAATAATAATATATATGAAATTTATTGTATTAAAAAATATATAACACAAATGACCCAAATACCTTTCATCAATTACTTTGACTAATGGAAAAGGGGGCAAATATGATTTTGCACCAAAACGGTACAAACTTTGGCGCCACATTGGAGTACTTTTGCACCAAAATTTGGTGTTTTGGTGCCACCATCGAAGATGGTCTCAGCGCACTGCCTAACTAGGGCACCACTCTTAAAATGGAAATGAAAAATCATATATTTAATTCAAATTTCATTTGTTACTGAGAGCTAAAGGAATAAAGGACAATAATGCTTATACACCTCAAGGTGTACACCCCGATTTATACTCCTTCACATGGCAAGGGTCGTATTTATACCCCTTTCATATGGAGGGGGCTCCTCATGTATACACATGTATGTGTAACATTATCCATAAATAAATTAGATTATTTTGCAAAGGTTTTCAACCACTAAAACGCAACCACTTCATTTAACTCATTTCCACTCTACATAATTGAATATTAGGATTGAGATTCCAAAGTTCAACCACTATAAACAAAAAAACCATAAAAATGAATAATGCTATGTAATTTTATTGGGATTACAACCTCAGTCTAAGTGATGCCAAATAATATGTAGAATGAAATGCCACATTAATATCATCTAAATTGAAGTTATAACTCCAAGAGAACTAAAGAGCATTACTCCATAAAAATTCAAGGGATTAAGACCACATGGCGGTGGATGGTGTAATGCACCAGACGCTCCTCCTTCAATTATAATTAGTGTGTGTTTGAACCACATTATTTTGGAAGAATGTATTGTGAAATAATAAATTGATTAATAATATATGGTTAAAAAATGAGAAAAAGTTTTGAATTTACGTATAATATTATTTTATAGAAAAATATTATTGAAATAATGTCAAATTACTATTTAATTTTAATTTTAATTTTATTTTTAAATACGGGTCAAACATAGCCTTAATTTTAAACACGAAGGCGCAAATCTTGCTTTCTTCTCCCGCCCTTTATTTCTACCCCCCCACCTAAGCATGCCGCCACCTCCAACTCCCTCCTATACATACTTACACACACACACACACACATATGATAATGAGTGTAAATTGTGTAATGAGCTCTTGGTGAGTGATTATTATCTGTATAAATCACGAACCAGATATGTACCGCCACCAGCCGCACCCCGCCACCCCCATCTCCGACGCTTCTCTTCTAATAAAGCATGGTAAAAAGCGGGGAAATTATAACTGCGGTCATTGTGGTTTGCCGAAGAAAGGGCCTAATTGCAATTTACCTAAAGATATAAGTGGCAGCTTCACTCCAATTTCCACACCCACCGCCGGTTGGGTTGCTATCGGCGGCGATGGTGTGTAAGGGGTGGAGAGAAACCACGAAGAAGCTTTGAAGAGAGGCAGAGGAGCTCCGGCTTGGGGTTCCGGCGAAGGCACAAATTGGATTTTTTGGATCGATGTTGCAGAAATGCCCTGGACTCACAAAACTATCTCTTACGATGGAAAGGTCAGGGATATGGAGCTGATGATCAGATCTAGGGTTTTATCAGATGGATCCGGTGATAATTCATTTATAAAAAAATAAGAATCTCTGTTTACCAAAGAAGATAAATTTTGAAAATTTACAATGCAAAGGCTAAGTTTCATATAAGGTGACTATGCAAATATTGATACACCCCGAGGAGTTTATCCCGAGGTCCTCGGGGTCACCCTAAGTCCTCGAGGTATCGTAGTTCTCGAGATATCTTGAGGACACATTTACATTCTCTCAATGTCCTCGAGAATATTCCTCGAGACATACACCACCAACATGCCTCCTAAGACCTGGGTCCCTAACTAACAAACCTAAACACCCAAGGATTCTACGTCAACTCTGACACCACTTGTCAAACAATTCCATTACAAGTAGGACACTCTTTAAAATAGAAATTCCCTTGGATAAAAACATCCAACTAGCACAATCCTACTAGGAGTACACTACCTACTCCTATAAAAGCAGAACCTTGGGCCATTATTCAGGTACGTTTTACATTGTTCTTCAGCACATAGCCTCACGCACATATTTCCCTTTCTGACTTAAGCATCGGAGGGGCGATGAGAACACACATCGTTGCCTTTGTTTCAGGTATCGGAAGATCACATTCGTGCTCCACATCCGCCATCAAGCTCGAGAAATCTACAGGTACGACTTTTGGTAGCATCATTGGCGCCATCTGTGGGAAGCGCTACCAAAAGCCATGGTAAACACACGTTCAGGTCTTCCACCAGCAAGCTCATCCGCTCCAAACCAACCCCCCCCTGAGGATATCCCTATTCCTCAAGAGGAATCATCAGAAGTGCCAGAGCCCCAGCCGGTAGTCGTCACTGCTGGAGCCTTTGAAGAGCTCAGACAACAGGTCGCCACACTGACTCAGCTGCTAAGTCAAAGAAATTCGCATCCGTCACCTACACCAGCACCCCAGGGGGGTTTTATGGCCGATGCTCGAGCTCGAGCACATGTCCTTGACAATGGCGGAGCAGGGGCCTCGGGTATACCACATGTGACCTCGGCCTCGAGATCAATGACCATAGAGTCCGGGGAACTCGCTAGGATTATTCAAGAAGGAATTACGGCGGGCCTACTTCAGGGCAACAAAGGGACGACAAGATTCAGTCCCTGACAATGGCGGAGCAGGGGCCTCGGGTATACCACATGTGACCTCGGCCTCTAGATCAGTGACCATGGATTTCGGGGAACTCGCTAGGATTATTCAAGAAGGAATTACGGCGGGCCTACTTCAGGGCAACAAAGGGACGACAAGATTCAGTCCCAACACTCCATTTACTTCCGAGATATTAACATTCCCCTTGCCAGACAAATTTAAGTATCCTCGGATCAAAGAATATGATGGGACCACCGATCCAATCAATCATCTGAACATCTACACGGACGTCATGAATCTACAGGTTGCACCAGATCAGGTGATGTGCAAGGCCTTCCCGCAAACTTTGACGAATGCTGCTAGGGATTGGTTCTCAACCTTAGAGTCCAACTCCATAGCCTCATTCTCGGATTTGGCGGACAAGTTCTCAGCTTTCTTCGCAAGCAGCAAACGTATCAGGAAGACAGCAGTTTCCCTCATGCAACTTAGACAAGGGCAAAATGAGACCCTACGTGACTTCATGACCAGGTTCAACAAGGAAAGACTTCAGATTCCTGACCTACACATAACTGCAGCAGTTTCTGCCCTCACATATGCCATAAAGTGCGAGGCTTTCAAGATGTCTTTATCCAAAACTCCGTCGAAGACAGTCACCGAGCTTCTTACTCGAGCTGAGAAGTACATAAATATGGAGGAAACGCTGAACCCGAGAAAGGTTGAACCATCCCATGACAGGGTCGAGCATAAAAGACAGCATGACCCGAACCCCCGTGAAGAACAACATCGGAAAAAATAGAGGCAGGAGGTTCCCCCGACGTCGTTCACACGTTTAAATACGTCAAAGACCAATATATTGATGGAGATCAAGGATATGAAGGAACTGAAGTGGCCTGTCAGAATGAGGTCACCACCCGAATCCAGGGACATGAACAAGTACTGTGAGTTCCATCGGGATCATGGGCATACCACGGAGAATTGTAAGGCCCTGCAACGGGAGATTGAAGCCCTTATTAAAAGAGGACTCTTGAGTTTCTACGTCGGTAACGACAAACGTCCGAGGAATGATCGTGGCAGGGAAAAAGTCCCTGAGGCAAAAAGGGATGGTCAACCCACTGCTGGAACCATCAATATCATCGTTGGAGGTATTGCCTCGGGAGGAGACTCCAAATTGAAGCCCTTATTAAAAGAGGACTCTTGAGTTCCTACGTCGGTAACGACAAACGGCCGAGGAATGATCGTGGCAGGGAAAAAGTCCCTGAGGCAAAAAGGGATGGTCAACCCACTGCTGGAACCATCAATATCATCATTGGAGGTATTGCCTCGGGAGGAGACTCCAACAGTGGAAGAAAACAATATGCCCGACGATATGCCTTGGCCTCTGGGATGCCCCATGGAAAGCTGGAGGATATTACTTTTGGGACCAAAGACTTAGAAGGCGTATCACTTCCACATGATGACGCCTTGGTAATCTCAGCGATTGTGGCCAATTTTGAAGTAAAGAGGATCTTGGTTGACAACAGGAGTGCGGCCAATATACTTTCACAAGAAGCTTTTGCCAAAATGGGAATCTCATCTCACCAACTCAAAGCAGTTAAAACTCCTCTTCAGGGGTTTGGAGGAGGAGTCATCACTCCAGAGGGTGTAGTTGAATGGCGTTGGGGTTGTCCGCGGAGACCAAACAGCTGCCAGACAATGCTATGTTGCCAGTGTTCGGGAAATAAATAACGACGTCATGCAAATCTCGAGGATTGATCCCGAGGATGGGCAACAAGTCAGACTTGCTCCTGTTGAAGAACTGATGGAAATTGAGCTCGAGCATGATAAGAAGGTGACTATTGGTCGGGATCTTGACGACATCCTAAAGACAGAACTTGTCGGCTGCTTATCTCGAAACATTGGCGTTTTTGCCTGGAAGGTTGAGGATATGTCAGGGATAGACCCTAAAATTGCAGTCCAC
>NW_019231398.1:155435-159888 GCF_002742605.1 Olea europaea var. sylvestris
GATGCTAGGGGTTCTTGGTCCGACGAGCTGCCTTCTATACTTTGGACGTATAGAACAACTCATAGGACAACCACAGGAGAAACCCCTTTTATGTTAGCCTATGGCATTGAAGCAATGGTCCCAGTGGAAATTAGACTGCCAAGCCATAGGAAGCTCGTGCCAGAAACCTCGGATCATACAACTGAACATCTTGATCTCTTGGAAGAAGTACGGGAGCAAGCCGCTATAAAAGTGGCCTCTTACCAAACTAGGACAGCAAAACATTTTAATAGCAAAGTCAAGGCTCGGAGGTTCAAAGCTGGCGATTTGGTCTTGAGGAGGGCCGAAGCAGCAGGCCACCCCCCAGGGAAGCTCGGGCCCATCTGGGAAGGGCCTTTTGAGGTCATACGACAGGTTCGTAAAGGAGCATACAGCCTAAGAGACACTTCGGCCAGACCTCTTCCGAGGCCCTGGAATGCCGACAATCTAAAAATATATTACAAGTAAAATTCCCGAGCCTTTTAGGAGATTTTCTTTTTCTGCATTTTATTTCTAGTTTAACGGGCCTGCGTGCCCATGCATGTTTTTCGTTCTCTTTTGTAATGAACTACATTCGGCTTGATCCCATTTGGGTATGTAGGCAGCTTGGGTAAAATATAAATCCAAGTCCAGTCCAAAAAATTAGTAAATTCAAGCTTCGGGTATAACAGCCCTTTAGTAAAAGCCTTGCCCCAGGCAAGCGCACCAAAAAGCCTTGCCCCGCGCAAGCCCACAAAAAAAGCCTTGCCCCGCGCAAGCACGAAAAGCTTTGCCCCGAGCAAGCACGAAAAGTCTTGCCTCGCGCAAGAACGAAAAGCCTTGCCCCGAGCAAGCACGAAAAGCCTTGCCCCGCGCAAGCACGAAAAGCCTTGTCCCGAGCAAGCACGAAAAAAAGTCTTGCCCCGCGCAAGCACAAAAAGCCTTGCCCTAGGCAAGCAGTCAAAAAAGTCTTGCCTCAAGCAAGCACCAAAGCCTTGCCCTGCGCAAGCACAAAAAGCCTTGATCATATACTCAAGCGTAAATCATTATAGTATCGCCCAGGGACATACAAAAATCCCACATCATTTTTGACACCCTCGAGAATCTCACATTACAACTTTTCAAGTTAGATGTGCTCGAGGATTACAGTCCTCGAGGAAATTACAACCCAACTTTTTAAAGTTTAGTAGTGCTCGAGGATTACAGTCCTCGGGAATGTCACTATCAATTTTTGTGCTCGAGGATTACAGTCCTCGAGAATGTCACTATCAATTGTAATCCTCGAGAATGTCACTATCAATTTTTGTGCTCGAGGATTACAGTCCTCGAGAATGTCACTATCAATTTTTGTGCTCGAGAATGCACTCATTTTTTAAGATTAGTGTGCTCAAGGACACAGTCCTCGAGATGCACATTACCATTTTTAAGATTAATTGTGCTCGAGGTTTACAGTCCTCGAGAATGTATGTCTGTCACTTTTTAATCCCTTAAATGCGCTCGAGTTGTGGAATCCTCGAGTAAACACTTCAATGTCGCATGAGCAGTTAGTTTCCAATTTGTTTGCTCGAATGTATGGAGTCCAAGGGGTTGAGATAAACAGTTCGAATAAATTAACTTTAGAACATTCCTCGATCAATTTACATTGTCAAAATTAAACAAAAAATTACAAAGGATCAGGGTGGGGAAGTCATCCAATGTGGCCAAGAGGAGGGTCGAGGCTGCTGATGTCGATCTCAACGTCGTCCTCAAGACCATCCTCATCATCTCCACCCGATCCTCCTCCATCTTCCGAACTCGAGAGCTCCAATGTATCAGCAATGGAAGGCACTGTCTTCAGGTCGTCTGCAGTGACGTCGGGCAACTTCTGACGGAGGGAGGCCCGGGCTTCTTTCAGAGCATGAAAGTACGCCTCCGACAAATACTCCCCTTTTATCTTGTCGCAGTCCTCGGAGGTTTTAAACTCCTCCCAGGCCCTCTCCCTGACAGCCGCGAGCTCACGCTCGAAATCCTCTGTCTTTTGGATGAGCTCGAGCCTCGCACCCTCGACCTCATCCTTCGCTATAACCAGGTCATCCTTGGCCTTTGCAGCTTCCCTCCTCGCGTCATCACGCTCCTTCAATAAAACCTCGACCTGTGCCTCGAGGTCTTGAATCCTGCTGTCCTTAGAGGCCATGGACGTCTCGACCCCAGCTGCCCTCTTGGCCTCCTCGAGCCCTTGCAGAGAGAGTCTTCGAGCTATACTCAACATCTGGAAAAAATGAAGAAAATGTCAAGTATTAAGCTCAACCAATAAACTCGAGGCTAAAGTCGAAAGTTCGAAGATTACTTTCAATGTAAGACCCTCGAGGACTTTCATCCCGTCCTTGAGCTTGACCTCCTCTTTGTATTTGTTTACGAGCTCAGGAGCGAGGTGGCAAGTCTCGAATTCCCCGGTAAGAGACGGGTCATCCTCAAGGTCAACCACTTCAGAAGGAGGCCGAGGAGTGAAGACCCGAGGAGTGGGAGATCTGAGGTTCGGTTGCAGAGGGGTCGAGACTTGTGGGTGTGCTCGAGAAGTTTCGCCAGGGCCCCTCGCACCCTCAGGAGCCCCTCGAGGCCTCTTCTTGCTTTTCTTCCTTGGGGGCTGCCCCTGTGGATAAGCGTCTCCCCTTGCACTGACAAAGTTCCGAAGAGCCCGAGGATCAAAAGACATACCTGCAAATATTTACAAACATTTTAGAACGAGCACAAGGTCAGGGTATTTTTCAAAAAATAATAATAAAGGAACATCCCTACCCTCGACGCCTCTAATATCTTCCAGGTCTATAGCCTCTTCCCCAATCTCCTTCATCGTCGAGAAAAGGGGGCTGAGCCCGACCAGCATCCTCCTCTGCTCTTCCAAAACATCCGGATACACCTGGCCCTCACAGAACTTCTCGGCGTCTGGGATTCCCTAATCAGGCCAGAAAGGAAGATCGGGTTCTTGGGCTATAACATAAAACCACCCCTCCCTCCACCCCTTTAAAGAGCTCGCCATCCTTGGGACTTTAAAGCCCCCAATCGTCGAGAGATAGCCAAAACAAGTGTATCGGGGATGCTTCTTAAGCTCGAACACTAATTTGCTGAGGCTAACGTTGGGCTCGATACCTAAGTATCTACATGCTATAAAAAAGTAAACGAGTATTCTCCAGGCGTTGGGCACTAACTGCCCCGGGCACATGGAGTGCTCGACTAATAGAGCAATAAAGAAGGGGTGAAGGGGCCACCTAAAGCCAGCCTTAAGGGTCTCCCTAAAAATAACAAACTCCCCTCGTCGTGCTCGAATAATCCTATCCTCGGGGTCAGGAAATCTAACATCGCAATTAGGCATTATACTGTATTCCCTAGCCGCAGCTATGACTGAGTACTCTTTAAGCCTACAGGGTTCGTCGGGATACTCAAAAACCATATTAACCTGGGCCTCGGGAGTAGTCTCTAGGGGAATAGCCGTCGGTATTATCGAGGTCCCTACGTCCTCCTCACTACTACTAGAACTGCTAGAAGATTCTCGACCCTCACTACTCGACATTATTTAACAAACTTAAAGACCTAGCTTATGAATAACTTAAAGTCTCGAGCCTTACCTGGAGTTCCCGACGACTTGAGAAGTTCCCAAAGTGTTTTTCTCGAGCATGACCTCTCAGAGCTCTGATTTACAGTGGGTAAAAGTGAAAAATGAAGGTGAGAACAATAGTATTTATAGGTGAAAACGATGGGAGGCCAAAGGTCGCTATCTACGACCGTCCACGGAGACACGTGTCACAAATCCAAGCCACTCTCTGCAACGGTCATATCTCGACCTATATCATCAGCCATCACTTCTCGATGAAGGTTTGAGAAATGACATAACCCATGTGCACCCCATCCTAAGAGCTCGATCTCTAGGATGAGTGCACGGGGGCCAGTGACTATGCCAATATTGATACACCCCGAGGAGTTTATCCCGAGGACTCAATATATGCCCCCACCTCATTTCTCTTATATGGTCCTCGGGGTCACCCTAAGTCCTCGAGGTATCGTAGTCCTCGAGATATCTCGAGGACACATTTACATTCTCTCAATGTCCTCGAGAATATTCCTCGAGACATACACCACCAACATGCCTCCTAAGACCTGGGTCCCTAACTAACAAACCTAAACACCCAAGGATTCTACATCAACTCTGACACCACTTGTCAAAACAATTCCATTACAAGTAGGACACTCTTTATAATAGAAATTCCCTTGGATAAAAACATCCAACCAGCACAATCGTACTAGGAGTACACTACCTACTCCTATAAAAGCAGAACCTTGGGCCATTATTCAGGTACGTTTTACATTGTTCTTCAACATATAGCCTCACGCATATATTTCCCTTTCTGACTTAAGCATCGGAGGGGCGACGAGAACACACCTCGTTGCCTTTGTTTCAGGTATCGGAAGATCACATTCGTGC